>NC_086332.1:48420479-48728171 GCF_032445375.1 Bacillus rossius redtenbacheri | reverse complement strand
ATTCACCCTAAAATATTGTGTAGTTTGTGCAAAATATTAAAAATCCCGCCTATTGTAATTGCAGCGCAATATAACTTATCCCTAGATATTATAGGTTGGCCGGGTGAAGATACGAGCAGGAGACAAACATCATAAATATCGCAGCTGACGAGTACCTATATAAACCCAAGCAGTTGCTAGCCACAGGTGGGAAGACTCCTAACAACAAGGAACAAGTGAGCAGAAGCTCTGCCCGAATGAGTGAGAATTCATCACTACTTGCTGCATTGGTCGCTGAGCAAGTTGGAGACTCACTGCTACGTGACACGACGGTTGTTGAGGGAGTGGGAACTTGGTAATACTGGACGTTGGTTGCTTAGTGAGTGGGAGCTCTCTACTTCTGGTACATTAGCCGCTAAGTGACTGGGAGGTAACAGAGGGCCTAGGAGATTCGTGCAGGGAGCTAACCTGGAGGTCCAGAAGAAATTATGCAAGTCCTAGACGTAGTTAAAAGTGGTAATCCAAGACAAACTATTTTAATTAGTAATGCTTTATGATTGAAACAAGCATATTAAAAACTCATAATTATAGGGAGAGGAATTGTAAGTTATTTTGAGTAAGCACTACGATCCAGGATTTTTGTTGCATGCAATGTAATATTATTGCTACATATTTGAGAAGTCTGCCTTTGGTGTTTTCTCTGTACTACAAATTGCTTTTGCCACTGATGCCTAGCAATTTTCATGCACTCAGAGCATAGTATTCGTGTGGAGAGTTCATTCAGCATTTATGGTCAAGTTTAGTTCATACTGACCTGAAGACACCATAAGTGTTAATCAACATTTTTAAGTTTGTTGTACCTAAATATTTATCTGATATGTTTAGGTTGGTTATGAGGTGCTGCTGCTGGATGGAGCATATGCCTTTTGGAGTGTAACCAAGTCAATGAAGAGTTTGCTTTTAATTACATTTATAGTCTGAATAAAAATGCTTAAATGTGAAGGTGCCTTAATGTCTTTGTACCTCTATTTCAAGTTATTTTGTAGTAATTCCAACAACTGGTTAACACTGAAATGTAAAAAACAAAAAAACAAAATGCAATTAAATTCAGTTGAATGATATATTTGGTCAATTGAAATGTAAATTCAGTTCATAAACTTTAAATTAGGCTTTTTTATATTATTTAAAAACTATGCATTAAGTACAAATATGTATTTAGTTTATAGTAAATGGTTTTTTCTAAGTACAGTAGACTCCCGATTATTCGGGATAATGACTGGCAAGAGGTCAACGGATAACTGAAAAATGTGGTTAAAGCATTGCCTAAAAAAACTGTTTAGTTTAAAAAAATTTACTCCGACTATCTAAACAAAAAGTGTTGGACATAATTTACAGATAAAGTTGCAGTACATGTGACTAAAACATAGGTAGCCATATTTTACATCTAGCTGGTCAATAATTTTTGATTTTTGTTGAATTTCAAGTACCACTCCTTTGTGTTAATAATTAAACATTACTGTCCAAAAATTATGACAGGAAAAAATACTGCTGCATTGTGACTGCTGCCTTGAAACTATGCAGGCCAGTTATCACTTATGTGAGTCATGGAACATCACCACCATGCAGGTGCCAGCCTGAGCGTGGTCCACAAAGTCACATGGAATTCAAACGTGCATGGCTTACAAGGGTGCATTTATAATGTGCTCTAGCAGTTTTGAAGTTCATGATGCATACTAACACTTTCTAACCATGTATGCACTATGTCTGGCAACATTTTCTACCTTGAATCACACCATACAATGCTGTCACATCAATAGATCACAAAAAAAAAATAAAAAAATAAAGGCATTCAATATGTGATGCCATGCAATGTGGCTCAAGCCTTACAGAGGAACATCAAAAGGAAATAGGTACATAAGGAAATTGAACTTCCATAATTGCATAGTGATATTTTTATTAATATAGATAGTATTGTTTTGACAGTGACAAAAAGGAAAATTAAAAATTGAATTTATGTCAGCACCAGAATGAAATTAAAACAATCCAATCAATTAAATATTTTTTTTCTTCACTGCCAAAAAGTTATGAAAGTTTAGTACTGTAGTTCCAATTGCATGATCTATGTGCTTTCTTGTTTTGAACACCAAGATGTAATAGATGCCACAATTGGAGTAATATTGTATATTTATGAACTATATTAGTGGCATATGTAAGTATATACAACATTCATAAAATTTAAAAACGATAACAACAAAATCACCAAAAATTTTCACAACGAAGTCGGTCAATCAAAACATAAAACCATAAAATCTTGGTTATAACATGGCACTGTTTGAGATTGAGCACATTATTTTGCTGTCTGCTTATGCATGAAAGCATGACAGTGGTGACACTTAAGATTCAAATGTTAATTTTTAATAAAAAAAATCACAAAGCTCAAGCATAAGGACTGGATTATTTTTTTTAAGCTGTAAAATGTGCAAGATGATAGTCACAATAGAAAATATTATTACAAGCCCATGATTTAGCTGTCTCTTTCAGGTTCATAATGGCTGTTATAGTATTATTTTTATATAGTTTATAATTTGGCTATTACATACATATTTGGTTAGCCAATAGTATGTTGAATATAGTCTCACACATTACTAAAACTATGTACATACCTCAATATTTGCAAAAGAAAATTAGTATAAAATATCTGCAGTCATAGACCAATATCTGGTTAATTCATATGGTTGATTCAGGACTGGAAGGCACTGGAATATCTATCATTGCTATTTACAGAATAAAAATGAGAAACTTCAATAATTTTAACACAGTAGTAATAACCGTTTAAATAGTTTATCACACATTGACATTGTTTCTATGAAATGGTTTACATATGGTCCTACACTTTGAAAACATTTTTTTATCACTGCCTCCTGAAGATTACAGTGGTGGTGACACTTCCTGTTTTCCCGCCAAACTGAAATTTGGATGCAGGGATTGTAGAATACATCTGGAAGCCTGAAACAAAACATCCAAGTACACACTGTTGTATTCTTCCTGTAATTCACACATAAAAAATTGTGTAACTTTTTTCAATCCACATTGTTATCTACGGTATAAAAGAGCTTAGACTATATTCCTAGTATGAGCTGATTGTAGTTGAGAAGAGAACAAGCACTATTACGAAAGCCAACAGAGTCTAGGTTCAAACCCTAAAGTCACAAATAGTCTCCAAGCCAAACAAAGGTGATCAAATATCCAAGGCCAATAATGACATAATGAAGGGTAGTGTAACGTACACTGGGCTGCAGGTAAACACTCAAAACATGAATAAGTAAAAAAATAAGGCCTGGGAAGCGTCAGCCCAGAAAACAAAACAAACACTAATTAACACAGAGGTGCCCATACGTCGTACAAAGGAATTTACTTATAACCTACTAGCAACTCAAGGAGGCTATGTGGATCGGCGATGAGTAATCAACAAATAACAAGACTGTTGGTTTGATTTATATAACTGCCCTTTTACTAAAATAATTGACTTAGCTTTTTATTTTCTTTTATCTTTATATTTTAGGTACACATGTATTAAAATATAATTACAAACAGGAGGGAGCCCCGGGGCAACAAAATACATATAAAAGTAAAACAGCCATATCTCTTAAACTTGACCCTGGTTTTACGTGAGCTCGCAGGCTCAAAAGAAAGACAGTTACATTTTGTTCTTAATTTGCTTTTGAAATGAATTTAACCAAATCATATGTCCTGAAAACTGGCGGTCCTGGCACCGGAGGTTTCTGTAGATTAAAGTCCAGAAGAATTCATTTTATGTTCATTTATGTAACTTGTGACTGCTAATTTTGGCAGAGAAGTTCCATTCTAATTTGGTGTCTTGAAGCTAATCTTGCACCCCGCCTGTAACCAAAGTCCCAAATTGCTTAGACTGGTTAACAGGCGGCTAAGGCTGGGCAATTTTACGCCCAGGGAAAGGAAAAAAAGAGGGTGGGAGGGAGGTATGACGACCACTTACCCAAAATAGCGGGGTGAAGTGACGTTAGCTGGCTCCAGGAGTAGAGTAGGCAACTCCCGGCGCAGAAGTTCGCGGTCGCCATGACGAGAAAGGTAAAGAAATAATTTAAATCAAAAAACTAGCACGGGCAGTCAAATTTGAGAATAAGAAAATTAAGGCGTCTATGCCTTGACGTTGGAGACTACATGACGTAGTGTCGAGTCTTGGAAGTACAACAGAGACGGACTCTCGCGAATCGCGACGCGTGGTCTTGTAGCGGTCAGGTCCACTAACATCAAACTTTGCGCGTCAGCGCGAGCGTCGGTGCATCTTCCCCTCCCTCCTTACCCCTCCTAGTGTGTGTTTGATTTCTCCTCGCCTCCCCTCCTGGGGTTGGCGCATGCGCGCTGTGCAGCGCCGATTTAATATAAGCTGCTGTCAGGTTGTAATTCGGTCTTGTTAGCTTGGTTTGCTTGTCTCGTCTCATCTGGTATATTTCAGTAGCTTGAGTAGCTACATTGTCTGTTTAATTCAGCATGTAGTCTGTTAGTCTTTAATTGTAACGACGTGCGAGAGCGACCTCAGGGGGAAGAATGTAAGTGTTATTCTTTTTTTTTTTTTTTGCGAGTGAGGCGGTGGCCCTTGCCCTAATGTAACGTAAAATAATAGGCTGTCTTGTTTAAATTCCCTTTCGGTTGCCACCTAGAAAATTATGTTTGGATTAACTTATTTAACTTAAAGAACTTAACTTTCAACTTGTAGTAACTGTTCTCCCCTGAGGCGTCGATGTACGTAAAACATACATTGACTAATTTATTGTAACAGCATGTAACTCTCTTGCGCGCATTATATTTTGTTGTTTACGTATTTTTGCCTTTGGATTCTCATTTGATGTAACATTTCTTTAATTGAGACGTCTGTCTTGTGTGGACACAACGCCCCTTTTGATGGTTCGTATAGGGACCACGCACTGTTAAGCAGGTGTCACTTGCGTTTTTCTTGGCCTTGATAGATGGCTCGTCCACCTAAATAATTCGCCGTGTACGTTCCTTGTCAATTATTAATGTAACTAATTAATTTAAACTTGAAACTTAATTGTAAACATAGTCTGTCTTGTCTTACTGTTCATCAGTATTTATATTTGGCATAAGTAAATGCAAACGTAAATCGTAAACTGATATAATGTATTTCCAGTAATTAAACCTGCTCCCAAACACCTTTCCGCAGTCCCAGCCATGTTATGACCCTCCTCGCCTCTAAGCTTATAGGCTTTCAGTCTGTACTGACCAGATACTGCCCGCCGAATGTCCAAAAATGGCGTCGGCGCGCCTAATTAAAGAAAGTAACTTCCCCCATCCAAAGAGGAGAGGGGGGGGGGGGGTGGTGGTGGTGATGGTCCGAAGGTATCCGAAAATGCCAGAAGGGGCGAAGCAGACTGAAAAAATGCTCACCGTGCTCTCACGCGAGTCGTAGGCGGACTAAGATCGCAATCGCACCGCGACTGCTGCCAAAGACGATTGTGACAAGTTGTCTCTTATGGGAGGGATGAGTAATGCACTCTGGCGGCCAAGATGAGAAACTGCCTGGAGTGTCACAGGAACGTCCGCTAGAGTGCACTGGGCGCACTCCCGACCAGCGGAGAGAGCAAGGTTAGGGATTTTTCTTGCCGCTAGGCTTTGCTGATGGCTCTGTTGGACAAGGGCGGATATCCTTGAAGAGACCATGTACCCTGTGCGGGTTCACTGGAGGACGATGCTCCGGGTTGAAGTTCCCAGGAAGCCACAGGTGGGTGATGAGGGGAGGGGGGTCAGAACTTGCCAAGTCGCCTGGGAAAGGTCGTGTGGACCGTCCCGAGGTGTCGCCGAGGACTGTAATATGCTCCTCGACGTGCTGCCAAACAGCTTACCTATGCTTGCCACCGAAAAATGAAAGTTGCTAGCGCGGGGCTTGGGGTAGCGTTCGCTAGCACAAAAAGCCGTACTGTTACAGGGAGAAAACGTGATGCAAACCGCGGCCGAGATGCGGCGATAACCAAATGTCAGCAAAAGGAATCTAATTGGGCCTGCGAACAAGCGCAGGTGCACTGGGTTGTACAAAATTACATCGGAGAGTACAGTAATGGAAACAAAATTAAATGAAATTAAGAATGCAACTTCATTTTTGTTGTTTCCTTCTTTAAAAATTAAAAATTCAATTTAAAATTCAAAACTTGTGCCGGAAAATTATGTTAAACGGCACAGAAGGGGGGGACAGATAACTCAATTATATGTATATTATACAGTCAGCTTAAAATGAAAGACTTTTAAAAAACATATATACATATTGACGACAGTCGTCGTACCCTCCCAGATACAGAGGCCGTACCTGGCCACCGACGGGGGCCTGAGGTAATGTGTTTCTCCCCAGTGCGACGGCCAGGGACGCACCTGCGTGCGCCCTAGCGGGCTAATGAGCCTTTTGCGCAAGAGAGGATTCTGTGTTTTTGTGTATATTTTCTAAATGGTCACGGGCCTCAACGAGTGTGTAAATATTGTATATAATTTATTAATTCTGTAAACTTGTTGTAATTAATGTTTCGTTTTGCTGTGAATATTCTGTGTTTCCACACATATGCTAGTATGTAATTGCAGCCTGGCGCGCCGCGAGACGGGGCTCTCTCCCACGCCGGCCGATTTCCCCTCCCCTCCCCGCAGCCCGCGGGCACCGGCCCGCGGGCGGGCGGGGAGAGTCAGTCGTGTTCAGGGCTCGAACGAGGACGGTCGAGTGCGCCGCTCCGCGCTGCTCGCGAGGCGCGTACCCGGAGCTCGTGGCCAACCTTTCGTTTTCAGTTCACGAGTCATTCGGCAGTCAAGCTGCCTCCGCGAGTCATTCGCCGCGTTACTGAGTTTACGAGTCTCCGAGAGACGTTGCTCGCAGAGTATTCCGGACCATACGATACGTAACAGGGCGCACGCGCACAGCGCCTCTTCGTGGTGTAACTTAAGGGTCCTTTGGATCAAGTCCGCCATCGATTTTTCAGGCCTTCGGGAGAAAACATTTTATGACGAAACCTGAGGTTTGAAAAATATTCTAAAGATATATTTGAAGAACTTATACTATTACCTGTGTTCATTAGAAAGTGATTTTGCATTTTAATTTTTTTCAACCGAGTTATTCAGTGTTTAATTAAACAAAAAAAAGTTTTTGCTGTGAAATGTTTAGAGGTAATTAATGTCATACAAACATGCGCATTGCGATTACGAACATTTTGATGTATATAAAACTTATAGTCGTCACTGAAACTTTTGAGGAAAAGCGTTTCTTCAATATGAATTGAAGCCCTGGAAAGAGTCGCGCGCGGCGGCAAGCCGTGGCAGCGCGAGTTAGCGGGAAGAAGGCATGGCCTTGGGGGCGCGTGGGGGTGAGCTAGCGGTCGAGGGGTGGGGAGCTGGGGCGGTAGGGGAGGCAGCGACCACGCTCAGACCACGGGGTCTAGCTGTCTCCTCGACTGCACAGCCTTCTTCCCGCGCTTCTGTGGATTGCGTTATTATTCAAGAATCTTCGTCAGGAGAATACGCATAACTGAAGAAATTTCGTTATGAATGCAGACTACAGAAAAGGGAATAAGAAAAGACTGCACCTTTTTGCACGTCGCAAGAAAAGGAAAGGAACTCAGTTTTTGGAGTCCCGAGCAAAATAAGTATTTTATATTTGTAATTGGTTAATTCTTATAAATTAGGAAAACTTAGCAATTGAGAATATATAATAATATTATTTTTTTAGATTTCAATGGCTGTCAGTAGTTTTATATTTTACGTAAAGATATTACTTGAATGCTGATTAACATGTGAAAACTAGGCTTGAATGATACTGAGCCATTTTTATATAATGTGAAAATTTTAACGTTGCCATTTTTTCACAGAAATGTAAAATTACCATAGTTGAAACTGATGATGCCATTTTTTATTTGCTGAATCGCTAGAGAAATGTATTTTATTGGCATTTAATTTCAATATTTTTATCACTACTTCCTTTATTTTATTCAGCAAACGGCAAAGTTTACTGGAAACAACGGAAAGCAACTTCGAGGTACCTCAAGTTCCTGATACTAGCTGCGAACTGGTTGACAGCGCCTATCCCACCGATCCCAACCATAGTGAACCGTGACTACTCAAGCAAAAATGTTACTTCATTTCTTTGTAGGCCTACTCAATGACGTGGGAACCGGGGAGAAGGGTTACAGCCCTCTCCTGAAAACCGAGTGGGGAAGCGAAATGGTAACATGCTGGACGCGCATTCGGGAGGACACGGGTTCTATTCCCGGTCGAGTGATTACGGCCTCGGGCACGGATCTCCGTGTCATGACACGACCGCTGCCAGATTAGGTCGGCGACGACTCCAAAGAGAAATATATATAGAGGTTGGTACTAAATTTACAGGAAAGACGTCTTATTTCTTGAAGTGAAGATATATCTTTATATATCTATATATATAAAATGTGAATTTAATCGGGAAACTACATTGTAGCCAATGGTATCATATTAATCTGGCAATATGTAATTCGTATGTTTCACAGGCGTCAGGATGATATATAAGTTGAAGCATTTCATAAAAATAAAGCCGTATAAATTTCACAACATTTGGTCTCACAGTAATTTTCATATTTAATGTTTGTAACTTGATGCCTTTCAAAGCTAAACCAAAAATAAATCATATTTATATATTTTGTTTGAAAAGCTTTACATAGCATCCGCCATTTTTTGGGAACAAATGCGTATCTTTTATGTTAGTAATATACTGTAAACATTACCTACCTATGCAATTTTAAGACTATTAATTTTTAGACTTTATAAATTTGCAATTAATACTGGTCAGCTATAGTATACATTTATGTGGCAATACTAGTTTTAGGTCGACTGTGACCATATATCTCGTTCACTGAAATGAAGTTTTTAATGTTATCCTATTTTAACGCTGAGGCAGTTTGGAATTCAGAAATATGTGTAACACTAACTTTTTGCCCAGTGTACTACTTGAAATAACTCAGATATAAAGCGTGGCGTCAGTTTTTTTTATGAATCTGACGGGGAAAAAAGAAAAAGATAAGATAAAGAACTCTTTGAAACATTTCTTGAAATATAGATATCTCGAGCTGCATACGTTAACAGGTTTTGGACTTAGGCTGATGACAGAACATTCAAAGTTTGGTATTCACCTTGAAATGTGGATTTTCGCTCAAAATTTGCTTATTTCCTTTTAAATGGCCATTGCCATCAAACCTTTTCTTATTTTTCCCCATTTTTCTTATTTTCCTTTAACACCCCTTCCCCCCAAAAATAGCGTTGGACTTATAGAGGCTGCAGATTAAAATATCACCTCATTTTACTAGCTACTTCCTACTACATAAGTATTTAAAAAATAATTTACTTTTTTTATATTTAGGTCGTCACAGGTCGTAACATACACTGTTCTACAGCCTGTGCCACCACATGAACTACCTATTTTTTCCATTTCTTCTTTTGTGGAAGACGGTGGAAGTTCATCTGTGCTGAAGAAACGATTGTGTTGCCAAACAAAATAGATTTTCATGTGACACTGTTTGCAGAAACCTCAGAAAACACAAGGAAAGAGGTATGTCTAATTAACACTACATGTACTGATGTTTGGTGTGAACACAATGCATATAACGTAAAAGAATATTAATATGTGGCGTAAATTAATTCTTCAGTTAACTTTTCTTTTGGTTGGCATAACAGCTATGTTATAGGTTAAGCATTATTTGGTTAAACATATTACAGATGTAAAATGCTCTATGCCCTGATGATGCTCTAATATAATAGGCCTACAACAGTTAAAGTGGACATAGCAAATTCTTCAATTAAATGATATTTTCGTTTTGTTGGTATACCTATTTTGTTATATCTTGTATTACTTTGTTAAAGAGAATGTCTTTAATGTTCACACTCTTACTATTTTCGGTGGAAATTAAAACATCATTTGTTTTAATCGCCTTAAAATTCAATTAATTTAGCTTTCAATATATTTTTTTTCGGTATCTTACTTTTGTTTACATAAGTTTAATGTAAGTGTTTTTCATTTTTTACTACTACAGTAAACTCCCGGTATACCGCGCCCCGATAGATCGCGGAATCGGGTATATCGCGGGTCAAACCATGTCCCCCAATCAGAAATGAATAATAATAATAATAATAATAATAATAATAATAATAATAACACAGTAGAACCTCGTTAATTCGTGATGGTCGGGACCGAGATAATCACGGATTACCGAATTTCACGGACTAGCGATTAAAGCCCGGAAGGTCTTGTCAAGCTTCTCAGATACCGGCGTGCAGCTGGGTTAAGGCCAAGGTCATGTGACGTAACATCTACCGAGGCTTACTGCGCCTTGGCAGCAGATGGATAAAAAATAGTAAACTCTCCATTATTCGTGTTAATTGGGACCCGCCGATGCCCGGATAATTAAAATCCTGTAAAAAAAAAGTAATAAACCCGGATAATCCGTTCACGGTAAAGACCGTCTTCGAATTAGTCTCGGCTTAAAAAAATACGGCACTGCCTAGCCATTAGTTCATGGTCATTTACAACAGCCGAAGAGAGAAAGATAAGATCGTGCTGAACTTGCACACATAAATTTTGGGTAGCCCCCCCCCCCCCCCCCCCCCCCCCCACAATCACCCCACTTCGTCCAGCCGAATGCCAGACACGTCACTCGCCAGGCGCCTGCCGTGCGTTGGCGGGTGGAAACAAACAAAGGGAGACGGGAAGCAGAAGTCAAGACATCCCCCTCAAGTTTAAAGAGTGACAAATGTGACAGCTGAAAGGGGGACGACACAAAGGGTCGGTACAAACAGCGTTGCAGAGTTTGGCGGCCCATGCGAAGGCTTGCAGTGTTTGCCGGCCGCCGGCCCGCGTGACGTTAATTTTAAGCGCTGACAATTTTTACTTCTCTTTTTTTTTCTGCACTTTTAAATCGTCCCGGATTATCCGATTCCCGAATTAGCGCGTCACGGATTAACGAGTTTCTACTGTAATAATAATGGAATAAATGATTGACAGCCGATTAGGATAATTTTGCGTTGTAACTCACAAACTAAGCATCGGGCAGAAAAAAGCCTAGGCGTAGAAAATGTCCTCAGTGAAATTCTAAACAAGATATCTCCGTACATTATTCCTCTATCTTGTAGTGTTTTCAAATTATGATCCAATCCAGACCAGTGTTATTTTCTGAAACATTAGTTCTTAACATTTTTTTTAACCCACAAATAAAGCATCGGACAGGGGACCCGATAAAGCCTACCGTCCAGCGACATTATCCAGCGTGACTCGGCTGGGGATTGATTTTGGATAGGTTTGTTTGACGGCAAGCGCTGGGAGGGGAGAGGCGAGCCGAGAATTTGCGACCAAGACACCCGGGTAGATGGGAGGAGTGGAATATAAGCGCCAGTGATGAGAGGGGCGATTAAGCCGAAAGGGGGGAAGTCTGGTGACCTTGAGTAGTTCACTCATTTCCGTCTGCACACTTCTCGTGGTCACGTGTGTTGACAAGCGGAGACATATAAATGTTTTGTTACAACTTGAACCTACAGACGTAATATTATTCGTTGTATTATACACGTTCATCTTTTTACTTTGGTATAATGTTTTAACATTAAATAATAAAGTAAATCAGCTAGCGTAATTTTAATCTTTGCCGAGGAATTCCCAGTGGTCCAATACTTACGTGAACCATACTGTACCACTTTTGCCGTGAGGTAGTAAACAAGCCCCGGAAATGTTTATGTGTAGCGGCCTCCCGACCTTTAACCAGAGGCTAGGGAATATAACACTTGCCGATCCGAGCCACACACACTCAGCAACTCGACACAGCGTTTGATGGAATAAGTAAAGACAACGTTTAACAGACTTTTTAATACGGCGCCACTGATTGCGCTAAAATTATTTTGGCGCAATTTTTGTATCCCACATGTGACCATTTATAATTTACTGTAAGCATGGATAACAAAGTTTAACCACTTTACACAATAGACGATTCTTTATTTTATATTGTACGAATGCTAGAATAGTTTTTCACGTATCTGCTGCATACTTCTGCAAAAGACACGCTATTTGTAAGTACGTAAATCTAGAATTTTTATTTTGTCAATCAAACTCGGTACTTTGCGATTCATATTCGGTTTGAAGTATTACTATGGCCTTTCTATTTAGAAGACTTTGACTACAAAATCGTGTGTAACCGCACACACTGCACTTACTTTGTTACGGACACTCAGACGAAGCAGATACTGTGGCTGACACCACGAGACTGGCAGCAGCTTGTGTGCCGCACGTGTGTATGGCGGCGTGTGGCGCGCTCGTAGGCCGTGCGACAAACTGTGCGCGGCATGCGGAAAAATAAAAAATAAAATTCAACATTTAATATTTATATTTACAATTTATTATTTTTATTTTTTCACCCGCGTTTAGTGAAAACTGCGGATGCAAAGTCCGCACAAAGGCGGGCCGTCTATACTGTGCGTGCTTGCCGACCTATTAGAACACAGGCGGTGTTTTATGCCTTTTGACCTTGGTCACATCGAAACATCGCGGTTATGCAACAACGCGGGTAAAAGTTATGTCCCCCGACAACCGCGTTAAATAGGGAGTGTACTGTATTTACTATTTTTCAAAAGCATACTGTTTTTTTCTTCTGTTTTCTCAAATGTCCCTTTTTGGCACTTAGCCCCTAACTAAAATGTTAAGTTTTCAATTATCTACGAAAATTGACAAATAATTCCTTCAATTGTACGGCCTAGTCATCTTGGAATGACCTACTGGAGAGTTTGAGACTGTTTTATACCATAATGTAATTTTACCTCCATGAACAGTTGAAATGGTTTGTGCAAACGTATGTATGTGCAAAAATGAAAACCTTTTATACCTATGATATTAAAAACCTAGGAATAAGGCCTATTCAGTGTTTGCGCTAATTTATTGTTTGCGTCAAACGTAACATTTAGTAACCTTGGACGTTGTTGTTTGTATTACAAATTGTGTTACCAACATGGTTAAAAACTATAATTCAAAATACAACACTCAGCTCTTGTTATTTTCAGAATGGTTACTCGTCTAAGGTCAATGAACCCATGATGTCCCATGTCTTTAAAGTTAAATAATTGCTCAAAATAAATTAGATACAAATCAGGCCTACTTGAAATTCCATTTTATAAAACATAAAACATTAAAGATTTATAGTTTCGGCGTTCAGTTCAGTTTTCTAGGTTCAGTGTAAGGCTGAATATGAATAGCAGAAGGTGTTAACCATTGGCTGTAGGGAGTTTCTTTCTAAGTTTTTCATAATGTATATGTTTATAAAGAGAATAATAGCATATACAGATAATTTCAGCTCCACCTCCTCAAATAAATACAAGGCATCAGCAGGTGAATTTCAAATTTGTTTTGTGAAGTTCTTTGTGAAAATTGAACCACATATCGTGCCGTACAAATTTTTTTTTGAAAACCACCATTCAAAAGGTAAAAGGATCTGGCTCCTAAATTAACGATACATAGGCTATTTGTCCCTAATATTTCTGAAGATGCTAATTTAGGTCTTATCGGCAGTAAGAACACTCAGAATTGTAATATAAGTAAAATTATTCTCTTTCTATTATTTGAGGAAAAAAGAAGTCCCTAAACTAACTTTGGCTATAAACAATGTGGAAAACTGAGGTGCCTCATAATTTTGGGTCGGGTCGGTAATGGACAAGAACTTAACTTCATGCAATATTTTCGTAACAGTATTATTATATGTCATGGTATTTGCTTTCAAAGGTATGGTTAGAATTTTTTTCGCAAAGCGATTATATATCAGAGATAGATTTCTGGATATTTTCTGAAGTAATTTTGTGTGAGATGAGACAAACACCTGTTGAGTTCTATATTCAGATCATATGTATTTTACTGATTGAATTATACGATAATACAATAAAAACTATTTTAGTAGCTACTTAAATAAATAGAAGCACAATGTGTCCTTCGAACAGCGAAATATGATGTGTATAATGCGACAACGAATAAAAGAGCGTTCACAGATTTTCCTCTGCGCATCCACAGACTTCCCCTACCACGGTGGGAAAAAAGGGGTGGCAAACCAACCCGTCACGCCTGAGCCCGTCTTTCACGAACACCAACGGCGTACTTATGCATTTCATTTCATCATTTGACCACAGTGGCAACTAAATTGCGCCTCACAATTTTTAAATTAGTTTTCCAGATCAAAGTCTATTTACCTCATGGCATAGCATTATTGTTATTGTTTTTCCCATTTTGATGTTTAATTTCATGATGGTGTTTTGATTGAAGATTCATGTATCGACTCGTCGTTTAAATCACAAACATTTAACACTTTTAATATATATATATATATATATATATATATATATATATATATATATATATATATATATATATATATATATGTAAAGGCTCATTCAAATGCATGGCTTAAAAAACTTAGATTCACCGAGTCTAATTTATTATGTAGGAAGTTAAAAATTATATTTGCGCAAAGATTATACCGAAGTGGTTTAGAATCCATTTTAAATGTAAGTACTGCTTCAAAAAATTGAAACAGGCATAGAAAACAACCACTTCGTAAACAAGGAAAAAAAGATAGCCCACAATTAACATACTCACCTATTCCGAATCACAAAGACTGCTTTCCTCACTGTCTGTATCGCTTGCAGTGTCCGTGACTCTTGAACATCCGACATTTATTATTATTTTATCAATTTCAATGTCAATTCTCCTGTCACTGCTAACATAGTCCAATATTTTTCACATGCTTGCAACACTCTTTCCATTTGTCCACAGAATAGATACTGAACAATTCCTCACACAATTTTCTTTTATCATCTAGCGATGAAGAGATTCCTTCCCGAATTTTGTTTTTGATGTCTGCCCATACCAGATCAGTCGGATTCAAATCAGCATGGTATGGAGGCAGGCGAATGACATCATAGCCACACTCCATGATTAACGCAACTATTTTAAATTGTTTCTTTACTGGCGCACTTTTTACTAAAAGCAGAAGACTCTCTTTGGTCATTGTTAAAGAGAATGGAATATTGTTTTTTGCTAGCCAGTTTTGTATGTCTTGTTTTAAGGATGATGCTGTAGGTTTTTTGTTTAGCTGTGCATTATGATAACTGGCGTTGTCCAGAACTACAACACATTTTTCAGGTAAATTTGGCAGTAATTTACTTTACACCCACATTGAAAAATTTTCAAAATCGTGGTAGTCTCCAGATTTTTGTTTTGACTTAAAAATAAGTAAATCATTCGGAACAAAGCCTTCTTCTCCACCCGCATGAACAATAATTAATCTTGGACCTTTCCCAATGGATTCTGTGACGCCTATTTACGTATCTGACTGCCAACAAGAACTTACGCTGTGTGTAGCATGAACATAAGTTTCGTCAACATAAACTACGGTTCTGCCAGCCTCACGTAACTCACGCATTTGTTCAAGATAGCGCCCTCTCCAAGCAGCTATTTCTGGCTTTTCAATCAAAATCTTTCTCTTCGATTGACACTTTTCCAGCGAAACACTAACCTATTCAACAACTTTCGCAAGTATTCCCTGCTACAGTTCAAAACATTGTCTTCTTGCAAAGCCTTAGTCAACTTATTTAATGTCCTTACTGTATAAAACTCTTGAATTTTTCTCCGCACGGCACCACATGTAAAATTTTCTACTTCGATTATTTTCCTATGCTCTGTTTTCTTACGCGTCAGTGTCAAAAAAGCTAAACTGGTTTTGCTCGTTAATTTCGCCTTACCTTCTGCTAGAATTCGTCTATATGTTGATACTGAGACACCTGCTGCAGCACTTGTTGTTTCAGAGACATTGTACGTCAATTTATACAACTGTTTTTGTCTACTGAGATGTGTTGCAACATTGTACACAATCTCACGAGCTTTTCCCCGCACTGGCGTGCTATATTTAATACGTGATTTAAATCCCGAAGTAGAAGCCATTACGTAGATCGGTTTGTGTAATACGGACTGCGAGACAGCCGAGCGCGAAGGTGTTTTCAGCCAGACAGCGGCTCCATTACTAACCCCCTCCACTTCCTGACGCGCTCATCATGTGACTGTCTGCTGGCAGTGAGATCTGCGCAGGTTCTTTTCCTTGTTGTCGCACTATAGCTTGCATGGTAAATATTTTTTCTTTGTGAAGATCAATCTCCAAGTTTTGTCCTTCGTAATGGTGTAATAAATTTCCTTCCATTCTGATGGTATATTCGGAATTTTGCAGACTTCACAAATATTAGTATTCATTGATAAAGGTTTCTCCCATTCTTTATGAAATACTAAATGCAGAATAAACATAATGGTAATGATGTTATCTTATTCAGGACTTTATTTTACTTTAAGATGCTATAATCGTATTGCAATCTACAGAACGAGATACCTGAGGTCGAATTTCTCGAAATTAATAATGACTTCGGGAACATAATGAAAAACATATTCTTATTGAGATGCTTGAAATAGACAATGCAAAATACATTTTTTACAAATGTGATGAAGAACCTCTTGTAATAGAAAATGAATGCTCTTTTACATCAGGAACAGATACAGTAACAATTCCTCTTCATGGAGTTAGAATGGTAGAAATAGAATACTTCCTGAAAAGAATCACTGAAATCTCAAATCACAATCCACACTGTGGATGTTCTTTGCGCAATATGAATGTTTATAAAGAAATCCCCAATGATTAGTCTCCTACTTTTGTAATGTATTGTAATATGTGTAATCAAAAATTCACTTACGTACAGAGGATCCAGTTAAAAACAAGACACATTTAGATGTAAATTCAAGAGCCGTTGCTGGGATGATGAGTATAGGCGGAGGTCATTCGCATATCGAAGAGTTTTGCTCATCTATAGGTATTCCTGTCATGTCATCCAAAACTTATACCAAGGTTCACAACAAAATATGTAATGCATGGGAGAAAGCTGCTCTACAAGAAATGGAGAAGGCAATACGAGAAGAAGCAGTTTTAGCAGTAGAGAGAGATGTGAGTGCAGATGGTACTCCTATTTTAACTGTTGTAGCAAATGGTTGCTGGTCAAAACGTTCATATAGATGTCAATACAATGATCTTTATGGTGTTACAGCAATAGTGGGGTATTCTACAAAAAAAAAGTTCTGTTTATGGGAGTTAGAAACAAGTTTTGCTTTGTCTGTAGTCGAAGTCTTGATGGAGAGATTCCTGCCCACACCAGCTACAAAAACTGGACTGGCAGCTCAGCAAGTATGGAAGCAAGTATTATCGTAGAGGGATTTAAACAAAGTGAAACTGTATATAGTGTTATATTTGGTAAGCTTATAGCCGATGGAGACAGCAGTTGCTACACAAAAATTCTGGAAGCTAGACCCTATGCAAAGATAACAGTAGAAAAAATTGATTGCCGTAATCACCTCCTGAGGAATTACTGCAATAAATTGAAAGTACTGTGCGAGCAGGCAAAAATTGCTAAACCAACACTCAGAAAAAATGTACGAAGTAAGATTTTGAAACTGCGAGGGGCCATCACCGAAGCTATTAAAAATTATGTGTAAGTAATGGGTAAATTTACACTTACTTTGTTAGATGCAATTTAATAACAAAAGAGAGTTCTTTACACATACAAATGTGGATTATAATACACTCGATCACGTGAGGGTAGAAATACGCATACATCGGTGAAGATACAGCTGCCACCTACATTGGAGTAAAGTTTATATATTTGTTATATTATGTACAAATGACTGTTGAAAGTACTATTTTTTTTTTTTTTGGTAAAAAGGCTTTCATTAAGCTGAATAGTGTTACGTGAAATCCGCCAAATTTCTATGACCCTATAATCGTTTCATAACGTAAAGGTTTTTAAAAAGCGCATGGGCTTAGCAAAACCAGTACAATTATTACATAAAATTCTTTTATAAGGAATACTTTATAATGACAATTATCTCAGTGTTTATAAATTGACAGTAAAAACCTATGTAAATACAATATTTCATTTTAAAAATCCTGTGTTTGTACTCACTCTAGAACTGCTGCTGTTGTAGCTATCAGCACACATTTTTTATAAATGTAACTTAATGGAATTAGTTTATTGGTTTAAAATTTGCCAATTCTAATAGGTCTTTAGAAAAGTAGAATTTTGGTTTGTTGTATCATTTAAAAATATATGTTGTCTGAAATATTAGTGTTGTATTTATTTTTGTTAACTCCCTAATACGAAATTTTAGGAAAAAATTAAAACATGGAAGGTAAAATTAAGGAGAGAAAAAGGGGTGACATGTGTTTTCAAACAATCTTATATATCTCAATAATCTGGAGACTATCGCTTTTTTTTTTGGTTGCATAATATTGCCTAAATAAATGCACGTTCCCTTACGTAACTTTTCGAAATTTCGAAATTTAACAATAATTAGAGATGTGAAAAGAAGAAAAAAATTACAGAACTCCCGAAAGTGAACGTGGTAATGGAGAAACGATTCAAAAGTTGTTAATTTTTTGCTAATCTATCAATAAATATACCTCATTGGGGAGCGTTCAAGTATTATGTAACGAATTTGGGGGGGAGGGGGGGTCTTGTTAAACGTTACGATGCGTTACAGGTGAGGGAGGGGGGGGGGGGGGGTTGACCTACGCGTTACGTCACTTTTTTTTTTTTTTTTTTTTTAAACTCTTCAGAACGGTCGCGTAGAGACAGATTTTCACGCATTTTTTAAACTTTTTTTTCCCTCAAAATTTCAAATGGCATGATAACTTAATTTTTTTTTACCTTCACAAAATTGCTTCTACTTGCTTTACAGTATTAGAGAATGTTTTTTTTAACTCCAAACGTAAAGCAAAAATATATATATTTATCAACAGCTGTGATAGTTTTTCTCGTCACTCCAGTAAAGTAGTTAAAACAAAAAATACCGCTATTCGGATGGTTTCGTTATACTTCGGTTGTCAACGTAGACTCCAATCGCCATATTTGAAATTATGTAGGTATTGATATTCACAATACACGGTTTTCTATGTGTGAGATTTTCTCTCATCACAACAGTAATGTTGTGGTAGGAAAGACGATTGGTCTGAAGGGTTAATAAAACTACTAGTGAATTAAAATCTCCCAAGTTTTTAACCCTTTACGTTTATTTTTTACGGGGGATTCCCGATTGAATTGTTCGTATTTTGTTCTCCCAAGATGGCAACCCTTTTCGTTTATGTGCTCCAAGCACTTGGCCGACTGTATGAAAATTGACAACTACGATGTTTCGGCGGAATAAAGAAACCCTGAAGATAGCTTGCAGGATCCAGCAGAACCTAATATGGCGTGGTATAGCGCTCACGTCCGTGAATCGGAATATTTCTTGCAAGTTATTAAATGCGCGGATGAATCCTGCTGTTCCCGCTTGAGGAGTGCATTAAAATCTGTCTTTCCAGAAACTTTCCTGCCGCCACTCTGCCCAATCCTTCAAACCACAAACAAGCTCGTGGTACCTAGTCAGATAGACAAAATATCATGCAAGTTTTCGCCACTTCTTGTGAGGTTGTCTGTTGATCTGTCGCCTCCTCTAGAAGGGTTTAGCAGATGCCTTACGATTTATTTTGTCCATCGGTATAATCCGACCTAAAGAACCGAGTATGTTCAACCTGTGGGATTTATTTTACATCCCACAAGAGTGTGCAAATGCACAATCGTTTCATGCATGGCAAGACTGCCCAACACCTTCATGAAAGTCGAGTACGGCCACAGCGACTTACTGCAAGAAGGGCAAATGAGCTTCTCTGCATTGTGCGTCGCTGTGAAACATCGTCTGAGGATGCCGATTGGCTTGACGAAGACGAAGTTGATGCAAGCGGGTTAACAATTCCGGAACCCTCTTCGTCTGCTCTCTGGATGCCAGTAATGAAAGAATCTGAGTGGCTGGCAAGCCCATGGACAGAGGAGCAGTAAAACTCCAATTGGATTTTTTTTTTTTTTTTACAATCTACTTATTTTAATTATGGCTAATTTTATTTTAAATGTTTTTCGTTTTCGTTCGATCGTATTCTTAAATACGATTATATTTTGACAAATATGTTTTATTTCAGTTAGTTTTATGTTTGTAATTGCATTGCCAAAGGTAAAAATAATTATTATAAATAAAATTTGTTATTTGATTTTAATAGCTTTATTAGTAAAACGCTAAAATAGGAGAATGCGTGAGAAGAAAAATGGCGGATAAAGCAAAAAGTGTGTAAGGACAGGGCTAAGTCAGGAAAACGACGCAATTAAATGTATGATTGCTAAATGTATGATTGAGTAGTAAAAATTTATTAGGACAATAAAAAACATTAGAAAGCTCTTGCTTTTAAAAACAAGACATTTCAAATGTTAATAAATAACATTAAAGCGATTAAAACAATAACAAAGGTATTTTAGTGACTTATTCCGGTACGTTACGCCACATAATTGTAACTTTAGGTAAAAATGGTCACTTGGGGTTACGTAACGTTTTACTAGGGGGGAGGGGGGGTCAAAAATATCAAAAAATTGCGTTACGTAATACTTGAACGCTCCCTTGGGACTGGACCAGTTTAGAGACAATAAATCTGACAACCACGTTGATCCATTGGTTTCCACGAGCGTTTAAAAAAAAAAAAAAAAAAAAAAAAATTATCATACGGTCGTTACTGGGATAGCGAGCGAGAGGCGCTGTACCTGCCGCCGCGACAGTCCGCCAGACCCTCGCTCTCGGGGTGCCTAGCGGACAATGACGGAGGGGAAGGGACAAGCCGGGCGGCTCGCACCCCCACCACTGCAACATCATAGAAAAGAGAGGGAGGTATAGAATGGAAAGTGGAAGGCTAGCTGCCGCAACAGTGTTTGCAGCGCGCCAAGCGGGTGTGCACAGAACTAGGCTAAAAAAAATCGGCGCGGGTTATTCAAACCTCAGCCAGAAGCGGGATATTTGAAATACTTCTTAACTCAACTAACCTACATTTTAGTACTAGTAAACTCCTGAATATACGGTGGCGGATTAACTGATAATTATATTATAATTATAATATTATAATTCTTAAAAAAATTTCTTTTAAAAATTAACTTTTAGAAATTTTTTTTACAATTATTTTATTTTTTTAATGTACACATATTGCAGCATCTCGGACACAATCGGCGCATTTACGAGGCGATTTAGTAGAAATAAACAGGACAAAACAATTTAAAAACTAAAACTTTCCAAAAAAAAAATCAATTGCCTGAACATTGTCTGTGTTTAGTGAATTGTGCACAAATTGCAGCATGGTTACGTTTTCGGACACTATTGTATTAATAATCTGCAATTTTGTAAAAATTAAAAACAAAAAATTGAACCATTACTTTTTTTTTAACTTATTTTTATACGTATTTTGTGAAGTGTATGCAAATTTTGTAACAGCAATGAATTCTGACACATATCTCATTTATGGGCAGCCATCTTCTAAAAAAACATTGAGAGAAAAATAATTTTTCCTCAATTATTTTGTATTATCCTCGTCATGGATAATCGGGAGTCTACTTTAGTATGATTGTATGTATATCTTTGCCTGTAATTAACAAAATTCATGCAAAATTTTTCTATAAAGTATAGATGCACATTTTGTGTACAATATTTTGATGAATAAATTGTTAAACATTTATATAGAACACTTCATTTGGTGTATAATTAAAGTAAATAAGTGAATTTTTAATTTTAAATTTTTTTTAAAAAATCTACTTAAATTGTATATAAATTTATGTAATTTTATTATGAAAAAATATATATATATTTACTTGAGTGAACAGAATATAAATATATTAGGATATATATATGTATATATGTAATGTACTTTATATATAAATTGTGGGAGTGCAAAAATTGTGTTAAATTCACACAGCAGCACATGAAAAATAAATTACTGCAATAATCACATGTTAATGGTGCATTTCTGTATTCCTAATGCTTTTATTAGAACATGTTGTGAATTAACAGTTTAGTAATTAGACCAAACTAAAAATTAAATTAAATAAATTTTAAAAATAAATAACCTGAACCAACCTGGAGTATTAGGTTCTTTTTAATGCATACAGACATACATGATCTACAATTATATATGTACTTACCTTGAGACATTCCTATCATTGGGTGGGAGGTGGAAAATGAAAAGTCTTACATTCCTTCTAAAGAAAATATTTTTAAGAACATTTGTGGCATGGGATATAATTTGAAAACTTGCAAGTACTCATTGCATTTTTAATTTAGTTTCCCCCCCCCCCCCAAAAAAGTAGTTTTTTGGGGTTATCTACGGTTAATTTAATAATAAATTGATGCCTAACCATCATCCCATTCAAATAGAATATTTTAAAAATAATAATTTGGCCAGTATATAAATGCAAATGGTAGCTGAAAAAAAACATTAAATTACTAATTTCCATTACTTAATACAGGTAAGTATTTGTTATTCACCTCCATCCACTTTGATTCTGTAAATTACTATCCAAATTTTTTAGTCTGACCGAACACTTTAAATTAATGTGGGACCAATACTAACAGTAAAAATTAAGTACTGTTTCTCAATAAATCTTACACAAACACACACATTTTTACTGCAAGTGATACTTAGGTAGTTCCTGCGTTTCTTTTTGGTTTTCAAAACTATTTCAATATTTTTTACAACGCAACAATTGAATGGCAATTAATGGAATAAGATTCAGCATTAGTGATATGGACAATGTTACTGTTTTTTTATTACATTGAATTAAATAATTATCAATTCAGAGAATGTGAACATAGTACCAGACGTATTTTGCTGCCTTTTCCTCTTTTTGCTGTGTTTTGCAGGGATTTTCAACTTACAAAATGTTAAATATACCAGTGGAAAATACTTCAGTAACAATTATATACAGAGAGGTTGCATTTAGGTGATGACAAAACTATATTACTTCTAATAAAGTCTTACATCCCTACAAAGGCAATTACCATACGGGGAAGAAATACATGATTATATCTTAATAATATAGGAACATTTTAATATGCACAGGGACAAATAAATAATAAATGTACTTCTGTAAGAAAAATTTATTTTTATTAATAATTTTACTATACAATATTAACATTATATTTCAAGCATTATTAATTAAGGTAATTGAAAACCAATACATATTAATTTTTTTTAATACACAAGTCAATCCTGTAAAATCTTGTCCCACCTAGCTGTTATCTTTTCAATTCCCTTGTAGACAGAACCTAATATAGCCAAGATAAAAACATACATTTACAAACAGAGTGACCTTCGGTCTATATGAATGGCCGGGTTCACTTTTGCTTGTACCTTTTAAAGACTAGGCAAGTGTAAGCCCATGTAACTCCACAATGAAATCTAAGAGTGGGACGCTATAGCAGGGAAAATGAGAGTCCTGAAAATGTGTGGACTAGCATCACATGCCAAAATACAGGATCATCCCACTAGGGATTGCAACTGGGATTCCCTTGGCATGAGGCAAACGCTCAGGCCACTGGCCCATCATAGTCACAAACAATTAGAAATATATCGTACAAATAATGTTATCCTGAATTTAGGTACAACTGTATAAAAATTTACTATAAATCCATGCAGAACACAACTATTGTCATATATTTTATAAAGACCTGTATTACACAGCAGTATTTTAAAATCAATTGTTAAGTTCACTATACAATCATCCATCCTATTTACATGAATTAGCAACATAAGCTAGGATGAGCTTTTAACATATAGTTTCTAGCCATTATTTAGATATGTGTCCATCTGTCATTAAAAATACATTATACATAATGAATAAAGAAAATACTCTTATAATAAATTGACAGTATGGAAAAAGTCACTTTAATACATTAAAAATAACTAACTATATTGCTGTATTTTATACCACATGACACATTTCAACATTTCTACACACAAATACAGCAGTCACAACAGACTCTCATTCCGACATTCTGCATTCAATGACAGACTCAATATCAACAAATACCAAGTCACAACACATTGTCATTCTGAAGTACGTAACTTATAAGTACCCAGTAACCATTAATGAGTGAGCGAGGGTCACATCACTATTTATTTTTTGTGTCGTGATTTCAAAAATTTCACACGTGCCAAATTTTTTATAGGATCTTTAAGTTTGGGAGCAGCATACTTTCCAGTCAAAATTCTATTAACAGTATTGCACCAAGAATGAATACAAAATTTTATCACTGTATCACAGACACATGAGTGTAAATTATGAATACTACACTTAGAAAGGAATTCTGTTTTCAACATCACTTTTCTAAAAATCCTTGTCTTAATATCATTCTCATGGCAAATATGTGGTAAATTTGTATCAACTGCTCTGAAAAGAGTTTTGCAAATGTCTGTGAAAAATGAGTTAGGGCGAGACAGTGATTTAGGGTTGTACGACCGTGCAGTGATAATGTCATCATTAGGTGAAGAAGTATCTGTACATAAAATTTCTCTACAAGTTTTACAACCTTTGATTTTTTTTAGAACTGTCCTAGCAATATAACCACTGACATATACATTTGTTGAGTTACACAAATGAGAAATCGGTGTACACTCTTTTGAGATTTTGTCATCAAATATAGAATGTTCTTGAGATGGTGACTCAGAACGTGCTTCTGTAGTTTCTTCTTGGTGTGCACACAGAAGGTTCTTCAATGAATTCAAAGCTCCTACACTGTCATCTTCTTCGCAATTTGCGTTCACAGAATGAATGGACACAAAGTTATTCAGCAAAATGCTTTTCAGTGAAGTTTTGAAGTTGGAACATGTGGGGTTAACATTCCTGATGCCATGGCTGCGGATGGTACCAAAAAGGTTTTCCAATGGATCCTGATTGAAATTACGGTTTGCCAAAAACTTGAAGCCAACATTTCGAAGTTTTTCCCAAAGGTATTTAAGTCCTTTCAGAGTCACTATCCAATTTTTGACTGATGGTGGTGTTTCCTCTTTCTTTGTCTGTTCATTAACAAACCGAAACGTTGACAGGACTTCAACAGCTTCCTTCCAAAATTCCACGTGTGGAGATTGACTGGTTACAGCAGAGCGAAGAGGTTTTCCTGGTTGAGGTTTCAGCATTGTCCCATTGACACTATCAAACAGTCTGTCCATAAACAACAATAGATCTGCTGTATCAACAGCATCTTTGTCAAGAGTTTCTCCTGGTTTACCCCACTGACAGGCCATCCGCATAGTAGCAGACAAGCGTTGACTAAACACTTGACTGCAACAGCTCACTTTCATTTTTTTTATTTTGTGAGGGATAATATGTTCATCTGTGAGCTTAGGACAGGCTCGAAATTCTGTTTCACCACTTCTGCTGTCCAATTCATAGAACTGTTCAATATGTTTCCAGCAAGCTTTTTTTGCGGAGCCATTCAACCTAAATTGAAGACATTTACTTAACAAATTATTACGTATACCTTTAAGGAGATGGGGCGGGTCATATAATGGTACAATTTCTTGTCCATTGATGACAAATCCCATGTTACGGTTTTCAACTTCTGCCCTTAGATAAGTTTCCTGGGTCTGTCGTAAAAGTGAGTTTACAGCGGCAGTATTTGTAGATGACTGGTCACAGATTGTGGCGACTACCTTCAGGCCTGTCTCTTGCAAGGTACTGATCACGTTTTTAATGCATTGTACAAGCTGTGGGGCCTTAAAAGTGCTGTTGGTAAACATGTATGCAACTGGTTGCTTCCACCTTCTTCTGATACCACGCACCATAAAAACCAAAGCATGATCAGCAAACGTTGGTTTCTGTTTTCCATTCCCTAGATCCTGAAACCCCTCTATCCTGTCAACACTTTCACCATATTGAATATTGGGATGAAGGCTCATTTCATCAAACATGAGACAACAGTACCTGTCTTTCTGATTCAACTTGGTCACAGTTTCCTTTAAATGTGCCATGACACGCATGTTGATACCAGGCTTGAAGTCAAGCTTTTGCAGGAGATTATTTAATAGTCTTTTTGAAGGCAGAGAAAAATATTTAGACAGCAACTTATACCCTTTGGGACTTTGTTTCAGGACAGAGAGAGCAAATATCTTATCATTTAATGTGAAGCGCCTACCCTTAGGTTTGTGCTTTTGTGTTCTGATTTGAGACATAATGAAGTTATATGTAACTAAGTCAACTTTATTTATTAAGTTATCAAAAAAACTACTTTCAGAAAATTTTTCTGCTAACTTTACTCTTGTTTTATATTGCTTTACTCGCAGGGAGAGACATCTTTTCTGTCGGAGCAATTTAGTTGCTTCAGAATAAAGCTTCTGTGCTTTGGGAGTGAGTTTCATCTGCCGTGTTGTTCCAGTTTTTTTAAGCAAAGAATTGTTTCTATTTTTTAGACGTGAACCTGTAGGCGGAAAAAAACAGCTGTCAAACAATCAAACAATGGTAAAAATGAAAGAGGTTGTGTTAAGTGTAATAAACATTCTGAAACAAAAAATTTGAACTTTTATGATACTAAATTTCAGTTACTGTTGCATATAATGGAACTGCCAGGAACTTTAATTGGAAGATAAACCAAAATATAAAGCAAACTCAAATTGTATGGAATATAAATGCCAATTAATGAACCAGTCTGAGAAAATGTCTAATTCATTAGAAAATGAAATGCAATATGTAAAATCCCTACTTTTCACTCTATGTCAGGTTCATCAGACAGTCAAATGATTGCATATGGCAGGTTATTCATTCATTATACATTTTTTGCAGTAAATACACTATTATACGTGCATGGTGTGCACAAAATCTGCTAGAAATTTGGAATAGAAAAGTATCATATTGTGTTACATTCTAACTTCTAAAATATAATAACTAAGGTGGCCACCTGGTCGGAGCAGTTCATAATAAACATATTCATGTTACAACAAAAATAAATAACATAATTTTTTTAATTATCATACAACTGTTACATTTTTCCATGGAGTAGTGAGCATGATGTAAATGAGTCTTCAATAGAGCATGATTTAGACAGTAATACTGCTTGGCTACTAATGACAGTTAAAACAGGGAAGTGTCCTAGCTGCCAAAGCATTGTAATTGTGCATGTGCACACTTTGTGTGTCATCACTATTATTTATGTATCTTTCTGCATACAGCTGTGAGAAGTTATTATAAAATAATAATTATATTTAATCTTATAGTTGTTATTTCTTACCAGAATGCTCATTCCTTATTGTTGCATCTGCCATTTGGTTTCCTGTTTCTTCATTCATTTGAAGATCTACTGTGTCAAGGGGCCACACTCCATCGCTTTCGAAAAAACTGATGTCCATAGTATTTGTGGCTGTCTCCTGTCCTTGCTTTTCAATGAAGGAACCTGTAAAACAATTAACCACATTTCCAGTTTTATATTACACACTATTTTATGGAACTCTTGATTTTATTACTCTGAAAGCACTTTAAGGAGATTAATAGTTCCTTCTTAATGCTTAAGGGACATCTGACTGTCCTATCTTGCCCATTTTAAAAATGCTATGCTTGTGTCCCATTATCTCAGAAACCATTAAACCTATAGGCCTACCTTCTAGATTTTAAATATGTTATATTTTATGTGTTTTTATTATACTGTAATAGAATCATTTGTTGTGTGTGCTTTTGGAAAAGACATTCAAATTCTAATAAATAATAATATTTTTCCAAACATTTTAATATAATTATTTTTCCTAATTAAATATTTCTTAATACAACTTCATAATTCTAGTACACAGTAACTTCATAATCACTATCTACAGCTATGCTATAAGTTTGAACTTTGTATATTAAAACTTTTAGAGATAATGGGTTGAATATGATAGAAAATGTAGTCTTCCATAAATCAAGGTCAAAGTTGGAAAGGTCTATAGGAGGCTATACACATCAACCAAATCTCAAGTAAGGCTCCAAATTGTTGGGAAATATACTATTTGTTATACTTTTTATTGAAAGGAGTACTAGAAATAATTTAAATTGTATCCTCAAAGGTCAAAATAATTATTTTAGCATTTAAAATTAAAAAAGTAAATTTATTTATTTTTATGAAATATGTAGTTCAACATTAAAAACATGAAAAATTAAATCTGGAATTTTTTTTTTTTGCAATAGCTAAAAATCATATCATTTCATCCAAGAAAGTTGAAATTTTATTTGGGAATTAAAAATGAAAAAAAGTCAATATTTTTATGTTTTTACTGTCAGACTCTCCTTTATGGTTTATGTATTTGGATAGTTATTGACTTGACTGCTGTTGTTACATTGCCTGTACAGCCTCTTTGTATGAGCATTATGCTCTCTTAAAGCATTTATAAGAATAAAAAAAAAATACATGGCTGCTACAACTTACATGAATCAATGTTGTCTTCAATACCAGGATCAACATCCATAGCTTGAATTTGTGAATTATGTTCATTTGATGCTTTTTGTAATGTGTCCGCTCTTGCCATACATGGTAATTCTGAAATATCTTTTTCACAGCTTGGTTTTCCATTATAACTACCTGTAAATATAACATAATATATATAATGAAATACAACTTGTGTAACTTTACCAGTATATATTTGACGTCAGCCGGGGCTACGCCCCATGAGCCTAGTCAGTCTCCGTTTCCTCAACATTCCTCTCCCCTTCCCCGGCATTTGTACCGCCATGTACGTAGTCGTGTGTTTGAATTGCGCGCCACGAACTACCACAAGAGGGCGCTTAGAAGCAGTGCGGCGATCCCTAAAATTGCTATGTTAATATTAATTGTAAGCCTTTTTGTTGTTTTCATCCATCTTCGCCCCAGTGCTGTGTAGTTTACTTGTGTTTCTTTAATTTAAATAAGTTACCTTAAATAACTATAGACGTTGCCCGGGCGGACCCGAACAGGCACGGACTTGGACGAGGATAGGAATGCTTTTATATGAATTATCATTAAATAAGTAAATAGTAACAAACTTTCCATTGTCAGTAATTTTTATATATTTTTAATGTTTATCTGTAATTTACTCAACTTTCGCCGGGGCACGGAGTCGTAGAATACAGTAACGGTAATTGTGTTGGCGCGAAGGGCGCCATGTTGCCACCTGCGAGCGATGAGCTCAGCCCCCAGTCGATCTTCATCACTGACCGAGAGCAGACGCGCCAGCACCCCGGGGACTTCAACCTTTGTTCTGCACTGACCAAGTAATTCTGTCTCGTTAAGTATTTCTGAATCTCTTTCGCTCGTCATCCTCGGGGCAGCTCTCGGTCAGCGGACTGTTTAATTAATTAATTGTCTCAGTCGAGTTTCTTTCATCACCGTGTAATAAGTAAACTTTGCAGCATGGCCACGTGTGTGGACCATGCCTTCACCTAAACCGATTCGTGCCTCAGGCTTTTTAACCGTGTAATGTGTAACGTGTAACGGGCGTGTAGAGAGACGTGTTAGTGAAATTAAATCTGGAGAATAAATATAAAGTGAGTACTTATTTAATCACGTGGTGAGTGAGTCTAGGAGTGTGGCGTGCCCGACGCCTAGAGCGGGCCAGGTCTGGGTAGCTAGGATAGAAAGGGCTGGTAACTCGTCCCCACTTGGGCTACGTCACGCCCTGAGTGAGAGACTCCGCCGGGTCCACGTGCCCTTCCACGTGGTGGCGCCCATAGTTAACATCTCGAAATCACCGGCAATGCGCGATCAGCCCTCAAATGGCGCCCAAGAGCGTGGGGCGAGTTACATCTTCCGCGAAAACCAGACCTGTACGAGCGTGTGAGATAGGCGGTTGTTACGCGGAGCGCGCGGAACTAAAGTTCGCGCTGGAACTATTGTTCGCGCGGAGCGCATAGCGGGACTCTGGCGCGCCGGCCACGTGACCAGCCGGGCGCGCGCTTCCAGGAATTCGCTGCGAGCAGCCAGGTGGCCGCATTCCTCGCGACAACAGCAGCCGGGCCAGGTCAGTGTGTGTGTGTACCGCCATCCGCGTCGCGTCGCGTAGCGAAGGGAAGAGGGGCAATCGACCGGCCTCACCACCACACGACCATGTCGGACAACCACGGACTTGACAAAAATCCGGGCGCGATTAAGGCAAGTGAGTTGTTTCAAAAGAATAGCTTATATTGTGTTATGTGCGCGCGACCGCGCCAGGTGAGCGGGACGGCGATTTCTTCGTGGACGGACACGTGCGTGTGCGTAGGACAGTATGAAGCGCAGCCGAACCACGAGCAGGCAGAACGGGCGGATCAGTTTGAGGCGGGACACGGGAAGTGCACGGATGCGGAGTGTGAGGGCAAGACGCGGGAGGGAGGCTGGTGCCGGAACTGTCGCGCGTTCAAGCACACGGCGTGTTTCGCGAAGTCCGAAATAATCTCCTTTCAAGACGGGTGGTACACGTGCCAGTGGTGCCACCACGTGAGAATAGCGGGCCCGTCAGGCCGCAGCCCGGTGAGAGACGCCGCCGACACACCACGGAGCAGGGTACCTCTCATAGGACACGTGGAGCTACCGGAATTTGCGGGCAGAACCAGCGACGATCCGCGGAGATTTGTACACGCGTGTCGGAAACGCCTGAATCGCTACGGAGTGCCGGAGTGTGAGTGGGCGAACAGGGTGAGCACCGCGCTCAAAGGCGACGCCAAGACGTGGTGGCAGATCGTCCAGGAGTATGACATGCCGTGGACCGAGTTCGCGAGATTGTTCGAGGCCAGATTCGCGGACGTGAAGACAGAGATGAGAGTGCGGACGGAGCTGTATTGTCTCGAGCAAGGCGCGACGGAGGCGGCGGAGGCGTTTATCATGAAAAAAATACGTCTGTACAAGCGGCTGTTTCCCGGAGAAGAACCTACCGGAGTGCTGGAGCGGGTAGTTGAGCTGATGCGCCCGGAATTTCGCCCGTATTTACGCCCGATGACGCGGCGTCCGGCAGAGGAGTTCGTCCAACAGGCGCGCGTCTTAGAGCAGGACCTACGAGCTGTCAGACCGACCAGGATCCACGCCACCCTGAGCACCAAGCAGGAAGACACGACGCCCGCCGACACCAAGGCGCTGGTGCCCTACACGGCGCCCACCCGAGACCAAGCTAGGCGCGACGAACCCGGACCGAGCGGCCACGCGCAGCTGACATGGCGGAGACGGACTACCGGCGGCAGCCCACCACCTCAGTGCCACACGTGTCCACCAGGCACGTTCCATTGGCACGAGAACTGCCCGGTGAGGAACAAGTTCCGGCCTGACTTCGCGGCGCAGCAGCCGTCGGGAAACGGACGGCAGGGGGCGGCGCGCTAAGACAGCCCACCTCCCCCGCCTCACCTAACAACAACAGACCTACGGCGGCGGGGCCTCTCCTGGGTCACGTGGGAGCGGCGGAGGCCGACCTGTTGCGCATTCCGGTGGTTGTCAACGGGCGCGCAGTCCACGCGCTTGTTGACACCGCCGCCAGCCACAACTGTGTGGCGGCACGCGTGATTGGCCGTGACAACTTCGAGTACCACCCGGGCCAACTCCAGCTGGCTACCACGGGGGACGCCTGCTACACCCAGGGCGTCGCGACGCTGGAGGTGGACGTGCGGGACCAACGGTCCGTCACGACGGCGCTGGTGGTGGAGCAGTTACGTGATGACGTCATTCTGGGGCTACCCTGGCTCTACGAGCAGCACGCAGCCATCGACATCCGGGCCGGCTGCGTCCACGTCGGCACCCAGGGGCGGCGGACCATCCACGGGCTGGGTAAGCCTACTCCACCAGCAGTAAACCAGGTCAGTCTCGACGAGTTCCAGCACGGAGTTCCCCCCGAGTTTCGTGCTACCATCCAGCAGGTCCTCGATCATCAGTGTAATGTGTTTGCGTCCGCGGACCCGCTGAAACGTACCACCATAGCTGAGCATGCCATCCCGACCCATCCTCACGAGCCAATGTTTATCCCACCCGGTAGCTACGGCCACGTTGGTAAACAGACCATCCTAGACCAGGTTCAGGACATGTTGCATGACGGGATAATTGAGCCTAGCGAAAGTCCGTATAATTTCCAGGTCGTGTTGGCAGAAAAAAAAGACGGGAAACTACGCTTCTGTGTCAATTTCAAACCTATCAATAGAGTGACAATTAATGCCCCACCCCCCCTGCTGAACATAGCCGACACACTTTCAGGCCTGGGTAACGCCAAGATATTTTCTTCCCTCGACCTAAAATCTGGGTATTGGCAGGTGCCGATACGTCCGGCGGACCGACCCAAGACGGCGTTCACAGCCCCAGACGGGCGGAGATTTCAGTTTTGCGCGATGCCATTCGGCCTACAGGACGCCCCCGCTACCTTCCAAGGGATGATGACACGGGTCTTAGACAACTACTCGGGCAAGTTTGCGGCCGCGTATCTGGACGACATAATTGTTTGGTCTCAGACGTGGGAAGAACATGCGCATCATTTAGCATTAGTCTTGGAACGCCTGGCGAGCCATGGTCTGACATGCAATCGCGAAAAATGCCACCTGGGGACCACAGAACTAGATTTCCTGGGCTTAGTGGTTAACGCGGACGGAAACCGACCCACGGAAAAACAGCTGAGTGTAATTATCAACAAGGAGCCCCCACGCACGCGCAAGCAACTGCAAAAGTTCTTGGGGCTAGCTAACTGGCTGCGAGCCTTCGTCCCAGAGTTCTCGGTAGTAGCGGCGCCGATGACAGAACAGCTGTCACCCAAACGTCCGTTCAGGTGGACCGTGGAAGCCCAGAACGCTTTTGACGAGCTAAAACGCAGATTTCAACAGTGCCACTTACTCGCGCGGCTGGACCCAGGCAGACCCCTGATCGTACAAACAGACGCGAGCGAGAAGGGCATCGGGGCCATCCTGTTACAACTCGGCGACGACGGCGAGCCTCGGGTGATTGAATATGCAAGCGCCAAGTTCGGCGACGTCGAGCAGCGGTATAGCGTGAACGAGCGTGAGTGTCTAGGCGTAGTTTGGGCCCTCAGACGCTACCGCCCACACCTGGAGGGGCAGAAATTCGTACTGAGAACTGACAGCCAATGTCTCAAATGGCTGGCCACGATGCAGGGGCGACGTTCGAAGCTGACGCGTTGGGCCATGCTTCTACAGGCCTTAGATTTCGAAGTCGAGCATGTACCGGGAAAACAGAACGAACTAGCGGACGAGCTGTCGCGAGATCCGGACGTCACCGTCACAGCCTGTGACGATGCGGAGTGGGAGGAGCTTTTGCCACCACCCAGCGGGCGCATACCCAGGACCCCGCGCACCCCGACAACCCAAGCCGCATTGTGTGCCCTAAACCTTAACGTCACACCGACATTACCGCCAGGCGCGGAGCTTGATGACTTAGACGCCTACGTGCGAGCGGCCCAACTCACGGACACAGACACACAGGAGATCGTGCGCCGTTGCGGGAGCGGAGAATGTGAAGGCTACCGTGTATTGGACGGGACACTGCAGGCGCGACCTAAGGGGACAGCTGGCCAATGGCGGACGTTCGCGCCAGCCGCCACCCGCCGGGAGGTGTTTGACATGTATCACGTGAACAGGCTAGCCGGACACCCCGGCGCAGACCAGACGCGACGCGATCTGCGGGAACAGTTCTACTGGCCAGGGGTAAACAAGTTTGTACGGGACTGCGTGAGGAGATGTAAACATTGCCAGAGGCACAAGGCGCGCCGCACCGACGGGACAGCCCAGCAGGTACCCAGGCAGCCCACCGAGCCATTCCATACAGTCGCCATAGACCTAATGGGACCATATCCCCGCACGCCCCGAGGGAAAAGATTTTTGTTGGTGGTGACAGACTGCTACACGCGTTGGGTGGAGGCCTACCCCCTGGCGAACATCCGCGCCGGCACCATTGCACGCAGCCTGGAAACGGAGTTTTTTCCTAGGTGGGGGTACCCCCGGGTCCTGTTGTCGGACAATGCCACCCAATTTGTCGGGCGCCGGTGGGCGCAGCTGGGGAGAAAATGGCGGGTAATCCTACACACCACCCCCGTGTACCACCCCCGCGCGAACCCCACGGAACGACGCAACCAAGAGGTGAAGGTTCAACTGCGGTTGAGGCTCGCGGATGACCACGCCCAATGGGACACGCACATCCCGGACGTTCTGTACTGCATCCGGCGACGGGTGAACGCGGCAACCGGCGAAACACCAGCCACCATGGTCCAGGGGCGGAACCTCACCCTCCCCGGGGAATATCACGTGCGGCAACAACAAACGGACCCGGACGTAGAGAGCCCCGAAGGACGCCTGAGGCGATTGGCCGAGACGCACGATAGGGCGCGACGTAACCAGGCAGCTTACCAAGCACAACGCACACCCGAGACGACCCGCCCGCCCCCTGAACTGAAACCAGGCCAGCTGGTTTACGCGAGGCTCCACCCCCTCTCCTCCGGCCGACGCAACTTCTGCGCCGGCCTGGCGCCAAAGTGGTTTGGCCCGGTGGCGGTGGTCAAGGCGGGGCCCACGGCGGTCGTGATAAAGTTACCCTCAGGCCGGGCCGCGAAATATCACCGGGACGATGTGCGCTGGGCACAGGAGGAGACGGAGGCGGCGGACGAGGCGGAGACGGGGCAGGAAGAGACGGAGGCGGCGGACGGGGCGGAAGAGACGGAAACGAGACGTGACGGAGCAGGGACGCGGCAGGAAGAGACGGAGGCGGCGGACGAGGCGGAGACGGGGCAGGAAGAGACGGAGGCGGCGGGCGGGGCGGAAGAGACGGGAACGAGACGTGACGGAGCAGGGACGCGGCAGAGAGAGACGGAGGCGGCGGACGAGACAGACGGGAGGGCGGCCGCACAGCTGGTCACGTCCACCCCAACAGACGGGGGCGGGTTCAGAGGCTTCCCGGACCTGGGGGCGGGACAGGCGACGCCCCTCGCAGTCACAGACGTCCGGCCGAGGCGGCTGTTCGAAGACTCGGGGAGTGACGTCTCGCCTTTCAGGGGATTTCTCAGGGACACGCCCGGAGTGACGGAGGGCCAGTCGACATCCCAACCACTGATAAGGTGGCCGGAGGAAGTAGAGAGTAGGCCGGGTTCGCCGGACGAGCCATTATGGCCGCTGCATTACTCGTTGGCAGACTCCACGTTCAGGGTGACAGTAACCGAACCGCAGGAAGACGAAACACCGCGGGAAGAGAGGGGAGACCGGGCGTCACAAGACCCAGTTCCGGCTCCGCGATACACGCTACGACCCCGAGGGATCGCGAGGAAGCACAGCTGTTGTTGATAAGGGGGCGACCACGCCCACAGGCGACCCAGCGGAAACGTCGACATGACCGGCTATTCGAGGGGGGGGCAATTGACGTCAGCCGGGGCTACGCCCCATGAGCCTAGTCAGTCTCCGTTTCCTCAACATTCCTCTCCCCTTCCCCGGCATTTGTACCGCCATGTACGTAGTCGTGTGTTTGAATTGCGCGCCACGAACTACCACAAGAGGGCGCTTAGAAGCAGTGCGGCGATCCCTAAAATTGCTATGTTAATATTAATTGTAAGCCTTTTTGTTGTTTTCATCCATCTTCGCCCCAGTGCTGTGTAGTTTACTTGTGTTTCTTTAATTTAAATAAGTTACCTTAAATAACTATAGACGTTGCCCGGGCGGACCCGAACAGGCACGGACTTGGACGAGGATAGGAATGCTTTTATATGAATTATCATTAAATAAGTAAATAGTAACAAACTTTCCATTGTCAGTAATTTTTATATATTTTTAATGTTTATCTGTAATTTACTCAACTTTCGCCGGGGCACGGAGTCGTAGAATACAGTAACGGTAATTGTGTTGGCGCGAAGGGCGCCATGTTGCCACCTGCGAGCGATGAGCTCAGCCCCCAGTCGATCTTCATCACTGACCGAGAGCAGACGCGCCAGCACCCCGGGGACTTCAACCTTTGTTCTGCACTGACCAAGTAATTCTGTCTCGTTAAGTATTTCTGAATCTCTTTCGCTCGTCATCCTCGGGGCAGCTCTCGGTCAGCGGACTGTTTAATTAATTAATTGTCTCAGTCGAGTTTCTTTCATCACCGTGTAATAAGTAAACTTTGCAGCATGGCCACGTGTGTGGACCATGCCTTCACCTAAACCGATTCGTGCCTCAGGCTTTTTAACCGTGTAATGTGTAACGTGTAACGGGCGTGTAGAGAGACGTGTTAGTGAAATTAAATCTGGAGAATAAATATAAAGTGAGTACTTATTTAATCACGTGGTGAGTGAGTCTAGGAGTGTGGCGTGCCCGACGCCTAGAGCGGGCCAGGTCTGGGTAGCTAGGATAGAAAGGGCTGGTAACTCGTCCCCACTTGGGCTACGTCACGCCCTGAGTGAGAGACTCCGCCGGGTCCACGTGCCCTTCCACGTGGTGGCGCCCATAGTTAACATCTCGAAATCACCGGCAATGCGCGATCAGCCCTCATATTCAAAGATGATTATCAAAAAAGTTATCATTAATTACTAATTAACTGCAGGTAATATCAAAAGGCACTTTTCTAAGGGAAAAAAAGCAATTAGTTACTATCTAGTCTTAAAAGTAGCTACAGGCAACTGTGGGTAATCATCCAGTGAAATTTAAAAATACAAAGGAAAAAAGTATGCTTGTTTACAGGTAAATATCACAATATTCTGGAATAAGTTCTGAAGCCCTTGTGTACAGAATTTTGTAATTTTAGGATTGATTAGTTTCAGTTAGGTAAGCTAAAATATTCTTTTAACAAGATTGTGTTAATGTTGCACAAATAATGTGTACGAAGTGCGACATAAAAAAATAACAGTAAGTACTTAGGTTAACTACACTGAATATATTCAACTTTCAAAATTTTTCAAGTGAGTTCCACCGCAACATTAGGGATTATTACTGGAGATGTACCGACAAAAGTATTACACAAAAGGAAAGTTTTATTAATGAAAAATGCTTGCATGATATTTACAACTTGTCTCATTTAGAAAAAACTAATTCTTAAATATGTGATAATATTTTAGGTTAAGACCAAACGGTTACAATAGATGGTGAGCCACAACATCTGTTTGTATCTAAAAAACGCTACATGTTGTTTGAAGTGCTAATTATTGTCGACAGATGTAGAATTATGCACAGAGGTATATGGTTCTGTATTTACAGCAATGTTGAGTTCTAAAATATCTGTTCCATTATGTTTTGGGCATTAAGACAGTTCACGCCTCCGCACTGCTAACAAAAAAAAAAAAAAAAAAAAAATTTAGGTTCAGGTACAACAGGATAATGTGCACAGGATTATGTTATCAGGACAGCCTGATAAAACAGACATGATATGCAATGTAAATAAATGTAAACAAATAGCAATATGGCATAGGCATAGTAATAAAAACTATAAACGGTAGGCTAATATCTTTGTAACGAGTACAAATTTCATAACTCCGCATTCAGTAAAAAACAGAGGAAGGTCAATAGCAATAAATTAAAGTGATTTAAAATTTTTATTTATTTTTTTAATGAAGAACCACCAATTCAGATAAAGACTTTTGTCCTGGTTTTGTTATCTTAAAAAGCAGTAATCTTAAATTTTGGTTTGTACTAACACATTAAACATTCTGAGAAAAGCATCAGGCAAAAGCTAATTTAAAGACGAAAGTACTGACTTCAGGGGAACCATTATATATTACATTAATTCACACAATTAACGACACACAGCCTACCTCCTGCTTAATTCAACGATACATGCCAACTATTGAAATAGGCCTACCCAGATGAAGTAACATTAGTTTGAACTTGATTAAGATTTATTTTCTTTACATTGTTTTCTATTCCAGTATGACCATGCATTGAAGTATGTTCGTTATTAACTGGGAATAACTATGGCACTATAAAGTAGTAATGCAATTCATGAACTATAAAATGTATGCATCTAGGCCTTAAGTGGTATAAATTTGTTAATACAAATTATAAAAATGTTACCTTAATTCCTACAGTTGAAGTTACAAATCTAACGTTTAATGGGCTGCAGATAAAAAAATTTAACTTTGATTCAAGTTTACTTACCTTTTCGTGGATATCCAAAGGAGTTATTTACGGTACCTACTTCTGTGAAATTTGGTAAATGCAATGATGGAAGCGAATAGATCTTTAAATGCTTCGAACCAAGATTTTTGCAGTCATCTATAAAGTGACGTTCACACACGACGTATGTTTTATAAACACGTTCCTTATCCAGCGACAAAAGCCTAGGGTTGTTTATTCTTTCCAGCCATATCTTATACGAAACATCGTCATTTTTTGGCAAGCGATGCCGGATAGATGTTGTATCTCGACATCCAGGAACACAGCATGGCTTTTTTCTAGTCATTTTCACCATAAATGGTCACAACGTGAACAGGAACAATCAATTTTCACAATAACCACACGTGTTTACACTCATTTAAGTAGCCATTTTTAATTTTACCCCCCTCCCGCCAAAAAACACAAATGGTAACTACAGCAACTGCACTCTGGCGGGTGTGCACAGGACTAACAACATTGTTCACTCCCCTCCCATTGAGTTACCGCCCCATGTGCAACATTCTTTAGGTGCGTCACTAGGGTAGACCACGCCCCCGACCCTACACCACGCCTCCCGGACTGCTCGAACACGTGGCATGGAGAGCTCTTCTCGCGGAGACCATACGCCCAAAGGACCCTTAACGGGACTAGTATTACGTGTAAGCAGCCTCAATCTGTGCCGGGACGTCATAGCGGACCTTACGGTGTTACGTGAGTCTGGGTCGCCGTGGGAAGGGAGTTGGTTCCGCGGTGGTTTCGCCAGGCTGCGGCAGGGTCATAAATCGTTAATAAAAGGGGCTTGTGAAAACCGTCAACACCGAATCGTTATTGGAACAATTTACCAATATTCCTCTCCACCTAACTCCTCCCTCCAGGTCCCGCAGTTCCCGGTCCCGGCCACGTTGGCCTGGACCCACTCTCCGCAGAGCAGTACGGGCATAACTGGACATTCACGCAAGCAGGGAACCGGGGGCCTCAAGCCGAGGGACGTCAATATATGTATTGCATTATCAGTTAGAAAACCTTGTATCTTACCTAACTGTCTGACAAAAGGGCAATAATAATGTATGCTCTGCACTCTGGATAGAAAAAAGATACCTTACTAACTGTGTTAAGTCAGAAAAACATGATAGTAGAATCTCGTTATAGCGAGCACGGTAATAGCGAGAACACGGCTATAACGAGGTATTTTTGAGGAATTTACGGCGTGATCGCTTGAAGCGCGCTTTTGTTATTTGTCTGCTTTATCTCCACCCCTCTCGCTCGCCACTAGACATCTTGCCGTTGACGCCTGTCACATTCTTCAGCCTTGCAGTCGCCACCTAAGTGCGTGGCTTTAAAAATAGAATCCCATCCTTTCTTTCTTTTATCAAACTTCCGTTAGTTATCTGTGCCGTGTGTAGACAAAGTTTGAGATTGGAACAGAAACAACGTAAGAAAGTATTTTTTACAAATTAGAAATATGTATGTTTTTGTTTTTATAATCGCGTATTTTCACGTTTTTTTGGTTGTTATCTTAAATGAGAAAATATTAAAAAGCCGCTCTAATGAGATTTAATTGTTTCTTGGTTAACAAAAACTATTAATTATCAAATATTGTTAATTGTTTATATTTTATTTATTATTATTTACGCGACGTCATACTGTCGCGTACGCAATACGACTCGATTCGTTGCTGTAACATAACATAGCATGTTATGCGGTATCAGAAGTAACAAGTAACGTAACGATAGTAACGAGTACTAATTGTAATAGTAACGAATACATACGGGTACACATTTTTTCGTTATTTTTACACCTCTAGTAGGCACTACCGTATTTATTTCCGAATCGCTAGGACAGTTTATTTGAAACTTTTGTTTCGGTCAGTTGTTGGGGTATCTGTCCGGGAAAGGGGTGGTGATGGTTTGAGTTTAATCCCAAATTTATTTTCTAAAAAAGTTGACAGGTTTCTTTAAATGAAAAAAGTATAGTTTTCCAGCTACTATTTCGTTTGAGGCGTACGTGCGTTGCCGCAGCCGCACTCCTGCATTTTTGTAAGGAATTAAATCGTCGCGCTACACTAGCACCACCTGTTAGCAACATCCCGAACCAACATGGCCGGCAGCAGACAGCCCGCGTCGACAATAGATAGCAGGACAATGCTGCGTCGGCCGCGGCAGGGGGGTTACAGTATATACAGGGGGTGGCAACTCTAATAGGCCATTATGTACCCAGATACTATTTTTAATCTGCACAACAGATAGCGCTAGTAGATTGACCTAGTTCTTTTGTAAATTCATAGGTAGCGTTAGTGTTCATGATCAAATGTCAATTGAATGTTTATAAGAAACTAAATTTATGCAATAAATACTAATAATGCAATAAATATTGTGTAATATTAATGTATTTTGATTTCAAAAACATTTGATTTGTAAAAATGTTTTTTTTTGCAGTAATATTCGTTTACATATTGATTTGAGCATTATAGTTGCTCTTTTTTTTTTCGGTTTGTAGTAGATTTTGGTTGAGTGAAAGATGGTTTTTTACAATGGAGTTTGATTTTTCATTTTGAATTATTTTCCTATATGATTGTGAATTAAGAAGCCGATGAAGATGCCTGTGAATACACATCGATGTTTTGTGTCTTCGTGCAGGAACAGTATTACTGTTAATCCTGATGTGACAACATTCAGATTTCCATGAAGCCGAAGCAAGTGAGTACTGATGTTTATATTAAAAAAATTACAATAAGTGGTTTAACATGTTAAGGGTATAGATAGAGTGATATTATCGAGACCTGAATTTGCGCACATAATAATTTTGTAATTAAGTAGTATAATCATTTACATATATATACATACACACACACACACACATATATATATACATATATATATATATACATATACCCATTTGGGGATAGTATGGGCTTAGTAAAATTACCATAAATCAGTAATTTAAATGTACTGATTTGTGATATGAACCCTAAAAATCGTTTTGTGTTACTGAATTTATATTATTTATACAATATGTGATTCAATGAAAATTAATATATCGTAATTAAAAGAAACCCACCAAATTTATTACACTCTACAGCACTTTAATAATAAAACATTAGCTCTGAAATATATACGTTCATTGAGTGGTAATGCTAAAGTAAATACACATAATTAAATACATGTATGTTTATACCTTATATTTATACGTAGTAGGCTACATGCTAGCTAATAATCTGGAAATACTGATTTATGTACTAGCACACACTATAAAAAATTTTTGTTTTGTATCCAGGTTATTGAAGTGGATTGCTGCAATTGGCTATGACCTTGATGCCAGTAATGCTGAAACATTTAAAACTAAATATGTGTGTTCCGAACATTTTGATATTGGAGCTTTCACTACATGTGACTGCATCAAATTGAATCATGGTGCTGTTACAACATATTTTAATTCTGTGGACAGTGAAGTATGGATCTATTGTTATAATTTATTATGTCTAGAATGCTGCCAAATATAGGTGAAATGTTTATGTTACATAACATAACTTGTAAGATCTACTTGTGCAGATATATATTTTCACCTGCCTCTAAGGTCCTTTGTTATTCACAGGTAGCATTTACATGTGATGGGCTGAAGCAGTATTTAACATTATTGGTCAACATGCAGTCCATCATTACAACCTTTGTACAGGCGCATACAAACATATATGTATGGGGTATTTCACACTTTTTATTTGATGTTAAAGATTGGTATGGTGACCGGGATACTTTTTTTTTATTAAACCTCCTACACAGTTCTCTACTGTTTCCCTTATCTGTTGCCTTAACATTTTTTTTTGATCAGTCCAATTCCTTGAATCACGTTGCAAAAAAAGTCACAATACATGGGATTGGGCCACTCTCTCAAAGAATTGTAATTCGAGTTTAAACATAGCAAGGCTGACCATAAATTGTAGAGGCAAATTTAAAATGTTGATCTTCAACATATTTATAACCTATGATCATGTGATGTATATACAGCTAGTTAGAAAGTAAGTTGTAGTATAGTATGCAATTGAACCTTCAATAAGTTCTACATCCACACTTAAAAACTTATTTTTACTTGATGTTTTATGTTCAATAACTATTCAGTATAAAGGTTTTTTTTTACATTATAAACTACAAAAGTGTTCAGATTTGTAAATGTAATGAAATTCCACTGAGCCCTCTACCTTTTTTTAACTACCATTTCTGCCTTGTGGCCTTTTTTTTCTTACTTTTGTGTTCATTATAAGTTACAACCACTCATTTGATTAATTGTGTTAAATTAAATGATATTTAAAATGGGATGTCACTTCATAAGAACATTCAGGATTACCTGTATTCACTGCGCACAATTATACAAAAGTTTTTTATGTATGTAAAAGTGTTTTACGTAAGACAGTGGACACATACATGTATTGAGTAACATGAGAAAATTGAAATATCTAAAATAAAATTAAAAGGTTACAAGCTTTTATATACATGCAGCTCCCAAAAAATTCTGCATACTAAAAAATAACACATGCTTTTAAATGAATTCTTACCATCTTATAAACTAGTAGTATTTTGTTATTTGGTTTCAAATGAATTGTTTTTGGTTAATTTATTTGACTGTAGGGATTAAATATCATTTGTAGAATAAAGTGTGAAAATTAGTATTGATCGATTTAACTGTAAGTACAAAATATGTGTTACATTTCTTGTAAGTTAAAATTGTTCAGGTATTATAAATTAGCTGGAAAAAGCAAACTCATGACTAGAATAAATTGTACTGTTAGGTATGTTTCGAAGAAAGACTACCTGTTGCAGTCGTTACCATGTGTATGTACCACATTTTTATTGTCATGATAACTGCCATAATTTTGTACAAATAAATCACTTAATACATAAAATATGGTTATGGAAATTCTCAGTTCAGTTTGTTAATGGATATAAGCCCACCAAAGGGGTATACATGGGGAAGATTTTTTGAAAAACATTTAAATCACTTCAACTCCCATAACATGAAACATATCACATCTGTTTGAACATATTATAACTTATAGGAGTATTACCAAAAATTTTGTCTACATATTTGGATATGACCAGCCATAACTGTTAAGGGGTGGAAAAAAACAAGGGTTTGAGGACAAAAAACTCCTAACTATCTTAGTAGGCACACCATAGAATCTGTTCAAATTTGTTGTCAATTTTAAAAAATTTTATAACCACCTGATAACTACCAAGGGTGCTGTGGGTAAAATAATGAGGGGTTAATGGACAAACAAATATTCTTAATTACTCTATTAAGTTAACTATAAAATCTATAACAATTATTGCAATTCTTCTAAAACTTGTATAAAACTTTGATCTGAAACAATTTTTTTAGGATTAACCAGTGCTGCAAGAAGTTAAAAATACCAGTGGGTGGAAATTTAAAAAAAAATAATAATAAAACTTCTGTACAGTGTATACTATCGCATCCATTCTTATTTATTTAAAACTTTCTAAATATCTTCTGAAACTTTTATGTAACCAAACATTACTGCAATGAGTGAAAATAATATATTCAGAGACAAAAAATGATAACTTTAATTATTGCAGTTGCTCTCTGTATTGACGTCAGCCGGGGCTTCGCCCCACGAGCCTGATCAGTGATCATCCTCCGTTCCCTTCCCCAACACCTTCCCTACCCGGCATCTGTGTCGTAACGTACGTAGCCGTGTGCGATTCAAACTGCGCGCCACGAACTACAGCAAGAGGGCGCTTAGATGCAGTGCGCCGCACCCCCTAAATGTGTAATTAATATTGTAACCCTTTTTTCTTCCATTCTTTTGCCCCAGTGTCTTGTTGCAGTTTAATCATGTGTTTCTTCAATTTAAATGTTACATTAATTATAAAACTATAGACGTTGCCCGGGCGGACCCGAATAGGCACGGACTTGGACGAGGGTAGAAATGTTTTATAATAATTCTCATTAACGACGTAAACATTAATGTATTTTAAATTGCCAGTAATTTTTATATATTTATTAATGTAATCCATTATTTACTTAACTTTCGCCGGGGCACGGAATCGCAGAATGTTGTAACGGTAATTGTGTTCGGCGCGAAGGGCGCCATGTTGCCACCTGCAAACCATGATCTCATCCCAGTCTCCTTCTACAGCCGGCCGAGAGCGGACGTCTCTGTCGACACCCCGAGGACATCACCGTTGAGTCACTGAGTAATAATTCCATAGTTTAATTTATTCTAATATCTTTCTTTCATCCTCGGGGCCTCTCTCGGTCGGAGAGACTGTTTAAATATTTAATATTAACTCCTCTGAGTTTTTAGTATCATCATCGTAATACGTAACGACTTGGGGCGGCCACGTGCGTGGTTCGCCTCTTCACCTAAGCCGATTCGTGCCTCGGGCGTTTTCACAGTTGTACCAGTGAAGGAACGTGTACGGAAATAAATCGTGAGTAAAATAAACCAATTAACTGTGTTACGTGTCTCTGTGTTCGGGGGACCACGTGGGACCCCAACCTGGTCGGCGGCGTGTGGGACGCCCTGAGAGCCCACTGCGTGGTAGAAGCGTGTCCGACGCTGAGAGCGGGCTTAGGTAGGGTCGAGAGCGGCGCATTTAATATCTAGAGGGCCAAATATCTCGCCGCACACGGGCCACGTAACGCCCTGGGTTAGAGTCTCCAGCCGGGTCCACACTATTTAGGGCCCCTGATCTGTTATCTAAACTCTTAAAGAAACTCCTCCCCAATTATTCAAACTTACTTCACCTTATTTTATTTCATTACTTAAAACAACTTACTCAAAAAATAAATAAATATTGAAATACTAACTCAAGGTTTTAGTGCTGTTTAATAACTTTTAACTAAATCATTTAACTTTTCACAAACATAATTTTATATTGGCATGATATATATGATTAATCAGTTAGTAATTTTTGTTAACTTTCCCAAGTATGCATGGTGTTAAGGTCTCACTGAACCCAAAGTGCCAATCTGTAAAGTATACAGTCTATTTATGACTTGCAGATTTTTGTTTGTTTGTTCGGGCGCAGCCACGGGCCGCAGTTACTGGGGCGCGCTGTCGTAACAAGCCGCGCGGTGTGGCCTGCACGTCGGGGTAGAGGGGGGTAGCCTTCCCAGATGTTCTAGTTAGTTGTTTAGTAAATTTGGCTTCAATAACGAGGATTTGTTATGCTAGGCGCGGCAGGGCGCGCGAATTTAAGCGCAAGTGAGTGGTAGCTCGGCGCTCACTCTGGCGGAAGCTATGGCCGACGCCAGAGGCAACGAGTTACTTAGGTCGTAAAGTAATTTAAGTTAGGTCATAATGTAGTCGTCTTCAAGCTTTCGGGCGGAGGCTATGGCCCTCGTCACTAGTCGTTTAGTTCTTGTTTTTAAAATGTAATGTTTGTTCGGGATTTCAAGGGCAGGAGAGGCCCCTACGTTAGTTTTTAAAGTAATCAATCAAGAGGTGCTTATTGGAAAATGTGAGTATGGACTTATCTTAGTTTTATTTTTAAGTATAAATTATGATTTAATGTATTCGGAAGGATTAGGGAAGTGTTTAGTGAAGTTCTCTCTTTCTCTCTTGTAAGGTCGTTCAACAGTTAAGGAAGTAATGAAGAGATTATTGTTTTAAATTGTAATCCCGCTATTTAAATGTTCTTTAAAATGATGTTGATTATTTGACTTTAAGAATAAAATAATTTTAATTTAGTATTATGTTATTTTGCAAAATCTCCTTAGTTCAGCTCTCACCAGACATCCTGTACGGGATGACGAACCTATGATCCTAGGTACAGTAAATATTTTATGAAGTTAAGACTAGTTGAAGCCAGCAAGCGAGTTGTTTCTATGTAAAGAGCTACGATTCTCGCCCCCCCTCTGAAAGTGAGACGTGACAATAAACAACAGATCATGATTACTGAAACATATGCACCTGCATTCAGAGTTGCTACAAATCATTACCAATAAATTATTTTAATAGTCAAGATTATAGATATTGTCAGGTATGCCTAAACAGATGTGCAGGTGGCAGTGTTGCAAATGAAAACAAAATGTGCAGGACCTTGATGACAACAGATGAGGATGACTAGAGTAACGACTCACTTGTAACGAAATGAGCTACCAGCTCCTCCTCGGTCCAGTTGCACGAAGTCAGGACAAGCAGCCCCTCGGGCCGCAACAAGCTCCGCACTCGCTCGACGTATCTCGTCCGCTTGCCTCTGGCATCGTCTGGGCTCAGGCTGATGGCATCGTACGTGCCCTTGTCCAGGGCCACGGCAAACAGCCCGTCCGGGGCGGAGCTCCGTAGCGGCGGAGCCTGGTCCGCCACGATGTCCAACAGCTCGTAGTGGACCGTCAACACTCGCTCCTTCTCTGCCACCGCCCTTGCCAAGTCCACAGCAGTTTGAGAGTAGTCCACTCCCGTCAGGTCTGTGAAGCCCTCTCGCGCCTGCAACAGCAGTCACTGCCTTCCTGTACACTGTGACAACCACCAGATGCTCGTGTGCTCAACTTGAGCCTGCAGCAGCATTCACTTGGCGTGGTAATACATATAAAACAGTTAAATAAGACACCTTTCCAGCAAACACCTCAAAATAAACCAAGTAATTCAGTGTAGTTTTCCACTAACTGATATCCAGTCTTCAAGTATCTAGAAGAAGAAAAAAAGACATCCTATATTTTCTGCTACAAAAAACTGTTGGACAAAATATTTTGTGTTGAGTACTAAAAACATAAGGATCAACTTTTGCCTTATTATCATAACAATGGTGGTCATGACAAAAGGTCTATTGAAATGTGTAGCCATGGGGATCTTGTTTACTATTGTAGGGGAAAGCATGTAGAACGAGTAGAGATTAAAACCATCATTGTAATAATCTGCCTTGTTATTGAACAGACAAATTTCTTAACAAAGAGGACATAGCATTAAGATATTGGCATCTCAGTAGTAAAAATTGTAAAATAAACTGACCCTGTCATTTAAGACATGAAGAATAAACAATGTGTGTGTGAAGTAATGATGGCTACTGAGTATGGGTCAACACAGTTTGTAAGTGCGTGCAGTTGTGTGCCAGCTCACATGGTCTGAAGGTCGGGTGGAAGCAGGCAATAAGATGCAAAATAAAACTCTGCTTTTATTTTGATTTGTAGTACATCTTAACCCATGTTTCTCTGGCTGGTTCAGAAAAGAAGAAAGCGAAAAAGACATACAAACAGCAGATGACCCATATTCATTAGACAATTTATTATCAGCTTGAAGTTCTTCCCACTTATGTAAAATTCTAGTCTTATATGTTGAAAAATATGGTGATAATATTTTAACATCATAACTTATTAACTTTTAATAAAAGTCATGCTTTTTTTGATAAAATTTCAAGAAGATAAAAAGAGCCAAATAATAATTTTTTGGGATCTTAATCAATTTCGTAATAGCCACAAAAACACTACTACACACAGCATAAACGTTCACAAAAAGCTACAAGAGAGCCAACACAAAAAAAAAAAAGGTACAAAGACATAAAAGCTAGAAACACTAAACAATACTAGACAGCAAAAAAAAAAAAAAAAAACCCAACAACAACAACATTACTGGACAACACTTAATATAGTTAATTACACATTTATTAGATAATGCTACTATATAATTGAACTAGGGTCGAGAATTAAGGGATAGTACCACTATTTTTAACACTTTGAGTGCTGGGCTTAATGATGGATTCCCTTCTAGAAAAACTGGCCATTTTAAGCCTTTTTTTTTATAATTTTTTGATAAAAAATTATTTTAATAATAATTGTGCACTAAACATTTTTTGAAAGTTTGTAACTTCTTCTACAAAACAAAATATATATGGGTACACATATTGAATTTTTTTATTTTTAGACACATGTCTGAATAGAACCTTTTTTAGAAAATATAAAAACTAAATTACAGTAATAATTTTCACTGTATTCACAATGTGTCTATTGAATTTCACTGTTATCCACTTCAAAATATTTCTTTAGTCACCTACAGAATTGTATTATATTAGTACATTATGATGTATAGTTTTTTCTTGAATGGTACAGAGAAAAACAAGGTTCAATACACATTGCAAGTTTGCACATACTACACTGCCATGTTGTGTCCTTGCGAATTGCTGTGCCAGTCCTTGATCTACCTGTTTCTGCGCACACTCTACACTTCTTTTGTTTCTTTTTCTGTCCTTCTTGAACTGGAATTTTCTCCAGAAAATGTTTCCCCGTGAGTCTAGCCAAACTAGCTCCAGAATGACTTGGCTCATCTTGTGGGTCCTCTTCGAACACAGCCAAGTCACTGGCAATCTACTTCATAAAAGATGTAATTGATAATTTTCTTGGTTTTACCTGGTTGTACATAATACACGCATTAGATATGCCAATAAGGATCATGTGAAATGCCAACTTCCTCCAGCATTTCACAGATCTGTGGTTGAAAGCTCCATATGACATGCGCTGATCTGAAAAGTCAACACCAAACTTCTTAGCATTGTAACTGACAACAGCAGCAGGTTTTATTTTCTCATTTCCCCTCCTGTCATTATATGTTATCATCTTAGCCTCATGTCGTGTGGTGAGCATGTACACATCTCTTTTATCCTTCCAACAAAGCACCATCAAGTTTCCTTTCCTACGAAAAATTTGCTCCCCTCTTTGTAAAGTTGGAGTACGAAGTGCACGAGGCATACCAAGCCAGTTTTTTTTAACAGTTCCGACCAGTCCTGTCTGCACTTTTTCTAGCTGCACAGCTAGGGAAGGGCTTGTGTAATACCGGTCAGTAAATAGAGTGTGACCTTTTCCTGCCAAGTCATCCAGTAGTCGCATGACAACATCGGTAACTACATTGTCTTTGCCACAAAACACATCGTAGTTCCAAACATACCCTGTCTTCGAGTCGGATAGCATGTGGGTTTTTGTGGCATGTATTGTTTGAAGTACAGCCTGCCTCTGTAGGCACACATTCCTTCATCTATTGTAATGTCTTCTGCAACTTCAAATGATGTTCTACATTTCTGACGCAATAGTTCAAGGAGTGGGCGCACTTTGTGCAAAGGATCAAACCCAGGTTTGCCTTTCTGTTGCATGTGCTCATTGTCATTCAAATGAAAATTTGCTAACAGTGATAAAAATCTATCCCTTGACATCAAATTAGGGCAAAAGTTGCAGGAAACCACTGGTGTAGTGCTCCAGTGGTCTTTCATATCAGGGTGTTCAGAAATGCTCATGTGAATAATTATAGCAAGAAACTTCTTTTCTTCTCCTAGAGATACAGGCTTCCAACTCGCTAATCTACTTTTGGGTGAGATTCGGTTGAGACGTTTTTTCTTGTTTATTTTTTGGCGAGCATACAAATTTGTTTGTTCATTCATATGCTTGATAATATCTGTATTTATAAAATGAGAAAAAAAAATCTAGTGGTGCACTGTGTTCATCCAAATCTGTTTCTGGCATAACTCCAGTTTCCCCTGAATACACATTTATGGAAGGCATCCTAACTATTTCCGTCCATCCATCTAGCGAATATGTTCATAATTTTCTGTTTTCTCTACTTCTGCTTCATACTTTGCTGCCTCTTGTAACTCTGCTACCAGGTCTCCTTTTCCATCTGTCACAAAGCCTGCCTGTTCTACCTCTGCTTTGCCCTCTGCTTTGTCCCAACACCTGGTACTGAACCACTTCTAATACTCTCAGGTTCACTTTCAGAATCGTTTTCTTCATCACTGTCTGTGGAAAATAGTAAAGTGAATTAGGATTTCCATGTAAAAAAGAAAAATTTCCTTATGATGAATTTCAATTACTATAGGACTTCATGCAAAATCACAAGCAAAATATGCATGTGCAAACAAATATTGCTTCTGTACCAAGAAATGTAAGATTCTATATTATAGTTATGATTTCTACTAAACCATAGCGCAGCAATGTTCATATATTTTTACTGTTGAAATTAGGAAAACTTATACATACATAAAATTTTTGAAACCATGCATTATACTTTTTATTATTTTCATTGCTATTCTTTTTAGTTTTCTATATACATTGATTGCACATATGCGCAGTCAATTGAAAACCCTATCAGGCCGATACATAAATATATCCTACCTGAATCTGTATAGTCTGAAGATAAAAAAAATTCTGGGTCCAGATCACTATCATCACATTCATTTCGCGAGTTACTTTCACTTGTATCACTTGACATTTTTGGTACCTTATTTATGTTTATTTACCACAATATTTATTTATTCATTCACACACAGAAATCCCTAATAAATGTAACACCTACTATCTTTGGGAATACTGAAGATAGGGAAGCCCCCTTGGACTTTTCAAACCCACAGATTACAGGTAGAGAAACAGGGAAATCCCCCAAAATAATTCCAACATATACATTGTACTGCAACATGTTTGTTTTGACAGTTTAATTATTTATTATTATTTACGATTTATTTTATTTTTGTTTGCTCTATGTATAATATTATTTATTTTCAGAAACGGCAATATTTGGTTATGTAGGTCTATGAAAAAGTGATTCTTTGGATTTTTACCGGACTATTTGAACGAGGTATTGTTGATACCCCTCTAAGGACTAATGGACTTGAAAACTGTAAACGGTAAAATTAACGCCGTAATTTTATAATGTAAATTATTATTCTAATATTTATTTATTTAAAATTTAAGTGAAATTTTGTTATCCGCGCAATTGTTGCGTTCGGAGTTTACGTTTTCGGTTAGAAATTAGGTAACTGAAACGGTCCTTTTGGCCAATCACGGGCCACCATTTAAAAGTGAGTCTTACTGGTTATTTTGAGGAAACTAGTAAGAAAGGGAGTTCTATAATGGCCAGCTGAATGAGCGGCAACTTCGTGACGTCGGCGATTTTAAATCCTGAAATTTAGCTATCTAGCATCAGGCATCCCGGATAGTGGATGATAATTATGAACCATTAGGGAGTTCAGAACATTTAAATAGGATTTATCTAAAAAGATAAATATTATAGGAGTGTTTAACGTGAGTAACAAAAGTGCCCAGATTTTTTTGTGCCCTAATCTTATGCACGAATCACGAAACTCCCGTTTTTACGTCACATCGTCGCCGAAACTTATTATAAACATTGATTTCACGAATTAAATTGACTTTATAGCTGATTTAAATAATACTTGGACATAAATTTTTACGAATTTACACATTAATTAACAGACTCAGTGGTCCTATAGATGAGAGGCTCTGAGCTCTACCGATGATTTTGAACCTAACTAGCCGAGGTAAATTGATTTAAGTTCCCTAAAAACATTAATTAAAAACTGTGTAGTGTCAACGAACCCGAATTAAGACTTTTGAATATTTAAATGTGCGCAACATAACTCCTGGTAATTGAACTTTTATTGAATTACTATGATGTCACCGTTAAGTTAGGTTGTTGTTTTGGATATGAATAATAATTAAATATATTAATAAGATTGAAATTTTGAAATAGTTTTACATTGGAATAAAATAATTCTATATTTATTTTTCAAAGTGTTGTGTTGTGTTATTTGTAATTTCACCTACTCTAGTGTGTATTTATGTATGTTCCAAATCAATCAAATAACACCTAACTGTGACTTACCTTATGTCAACATTACCAGTGAAGAGTCACACAATTTAAGAAATCTAATTTATTACACAGTTTTATTCAGCCCAACGTTTAAGTGTGTGTGTGGGGCCTATTTATTACAAAATAAAACTTCAAAAGTTCCCCCACATATTAATTTGGCACCCCAAGTGGGGCCTATACATATATCAACATAGCAAGTGTGTGCGTGAGGGAAAAGGGCTCGCACATATTTATTTGGAGCCCATACGGTGGGGCCGATTTTGAGGTTAAGGGACACCTCAACATTTTTTTTGTGTAAATTCAGTACCATCCAAGTACTGTGTGCAAGTGCACTATTTGTGTAAAATATTATCTGGTCAATTGTTCCATTGCACACCATTATGGCAGACGAACAAAACAAATACTTTCTTAGAGAAAGATCACGAAGTGTAGGAGAGGAGTATGCTACTGCACAAACCTCAAGCAGTGAGTCGAATCCTACATCATCTGCAGGGAATTCGCCTGTAGTCACCTGTGAGGAAAGGTTAGGGCGGCCCACATCTCCCCTAATCATGGAGCAGGAAAATATAAGTGACACAGTCATCCACACAGCTGCACCCCAGGACAGTACTCCCACAACACCACCAGTGACACTAGAGGCATTAATGCAGATTCTGCTGCAGAACAACACAGAAATGAAGCAGAGTAACACAATCCTTAGTGAGAAATTAGAACAAAACAACACCGTTCTCAGTGAGAAACTGGAGCAGAACAGTACTGCCATGGAGTTGAACAACTCTGTGCTCACTGCAAAGTTAGATGAGGCCAGTAATAGCATAAAGAATCTTGAACACAGCATCGAGGTCGGACTCTTACAACAACACGAGGAGATTCAGCAGATAGCCGAACAGGTCTCCCAATACAATAGCAGGGTTGATGGGTTGGAATCCCACGTCACGTCCCTGAGGAACATGATGGCCAACGAGCATCGAGGGCAGGCCAATGCCAGGGAAGAGGTGCGTGAGCACATCCAACACCTAGAGAGCAGGCTCAGCGATATTGAGGTGGCCACAGCTACACTGAGGGACAGGTTTGAAAATCTGTCTGTTCAACCAAGTCCTACAGCTGAATCAGCTGGTAGTATGGGCCAGGCCCAGGCAAGCGAGTGCCATGGACCCGCTGTTCCCACACTGCCCACAACAAGCAAGCAACAGGGCGGCACCGAGTGCTACACTGAGCACCTGCCCCAGGAACAGCCACACGTGACCCCCATCACTCATCGACCAAGTAGCAGGACGTTTGCAAACACGTCGAGTATGGACCCTGCTACTCTGATCCACCACCCGGCCAAGCATTGGGCAGAGGCCATGCCCACGTTTTCAGGAAGGGTTACCGAGAACCCTATACGGTTCCTGAAGCGCTTTGAGGAATATGCGGCCACGTTCAATCTCAGCGAGGCTGAGGTACTAAAGTGCCTCAACAGTGCTTTGAAAGGGCAGGCTTTCTACTGGTGGGAAATGCTGAGTGCAACCACCAGTAGCTACAACCACTTCCAAGCCATGTTCCGCCAGCAGTATTGGAGTCTGCGCATTCAGAGCAATCTGCGTGCCCAGCTCCATACTGAGAGGTATGACCCCAGGAAGGGCACAATGCTGGAGGCCCACCTCTCAACAATGTTTGAGAAAACTAGATACCTCGACTTGCCCATGACGGACGAGGAGTTCGTAGCGGCAATACTCACTCAGTTGCCGCTGCGCTACCAAAAGCAGTTGTCCGGCCTGACGTACCGAGACATCACAGAGTTCAGGGAGAGGCTCCTGAACTACGACAAACTGGAGAAAATGGACAGGACGCCAGCACCTAAGGAGGACCACGAGAGGGTACCCCAGCAGAACCGCCAGCCACCCCTGAATAACTACTGGCAAAACAGGGACAACAAGCCAAGGGACAACCGTCAGGCAGCTGTCCACACTAAGACGTGGCAACCTAAGGGCAGAGAGCAAAGCTCATATGGCCGGTATGCTATGAGCCAACGCAAGGGCCCTTACAACAAGAGGAGGACCTGGTGGTCAAACACGAGGAACTACCATAGTGATGAAGAGATGTACCAGCGCAAGAGGAAGGACGACCGCAACGACAACCGCCGCCGCTCCTACTCGCCTGAAGCACGGCCTCCCAGGGAGTCCCGTGACCGACGCCCAAGATCCTCGTCTGAAGACGAGAGAGAGTACGCGAGGAAGTACCGCAAGACGGAAGAACCTCGATACCAGGGCCGGCACGAAGAAACCCGAATGCCACCCCACCATTATTCCCCCCAGACGACAGAGAATCATGGCGGCAATGCCCATAATAGCCAGTTCTCTGGAAACAAACGCTACCAGAACGCAACGTTTCCGCCACCATTCCAGGCGCAGCATCCAGGACATCAAGCTGCCTACTACCAGAGAGGGGAAGTGAACCCGGTAGCAGCCGAGTTCAAGGCTGCAGTGTCCAGCGTCGCAGGACCCAGTAATTGGAACCACAACGAACAACAACAACGTGTTCCAGGTGGACGTGCCAACCAGGGCACGTTAAACTAGAACGGGTTTCAGTTGGATCGCCCCGAACAGAAACCCACTATTCAGGCTCAGGGGTACAAAACTAAAAAAAAAAAAAAAAAAACTCCAGTATCTAGTGGCACCAGTATCCACAGAGATATTCAAAATCAATCCTAAACTCCGAGATATCCTGAAGGATATAAAATGTAAACAACAAGCAGATGAGTACTGCAAAAACACCATCAACCAGCTGCAGAAGCAGTCAGCTGATAGTAAAATTCACCAGCATTTCTGTTTGTCAGCAGAAAATGTTTTGTTTGCCCAGTCAAGGAAGAGAGGCATTTTCGAAGATCACTGGAAACCAGTGATACCAGCTGATTTGAGGCAACCAATCACCTGGGAACTACATGTAGCCTTGGGACATGTAGGGAGCAAGAAGCTCATTGAAGCATTAAAAAGGCAAGTGTATTGGCCTAACATGTCACGCTATGTAAGTAAGGTCACAAGTGCCTGTGACCTATGTCAGAAGGTGAAACCACCTGGACAACACCTGCATGGAGAGTTGCAGCCAATCATTCCAACAGCACCATTGGAATTATTATCAGTTGATTTATTTGGCCCCCTACCACAGTCAAAGGGAGGTGTTAAGTATGTTTTTGTGATGCAAGATGTTTTCACAAAATTCACAAAATTATATGCAATTGTGAACCCAACTGCAAAAGCAGTTATGCAAAAATTAAAAACTTTCGTTGAAGAAATTGGTTTACCTAAAGTGGTATTGTCAGACAGAGGTACCCAGTTTACCAGTGATTTGTGGCAAACAGGAGTCAGAAAATTAGGTACAATACCTACAACCATCAGTGTACGACATCCACAAAGTAACCCTGTGGAGAGACTCATGAAGTCAATAGGGAGTCTTTTACGTACGCTATGCCATAACTCGCAGCAATCATGGCGAGATAAGTTGCCATATGTAGAGTGCATTATTAACCATACTGTACATGGTTCTATTGGAGTTACCCCTGGAGAAGCCATGAGCCTGAATAGATCGGTGGCGATCAACCCGAAATATTTACCCCGATGTGAACAAACCCCCAATGAAGAGGAAAAACTACCTACAGGAGAAGAGGTAGAAGCTCTAGTGAAGAGGAAGTTGACAGCAGAAGCTGACATCAGACGCAAGAGGAAACCAGCATCAAAATTAGCAAAATTTAAAATTGGAGACCAGGTACTGAAGAAAACAACTCCAGTAAGCAAGGCCTGGGAACATGTAACCAAGAAATTGTTTTTGTTATTTGAAGGTCCTTATTGAACTGTACAGAGGAGTAAGTGTATGTCACAGTGATTATGTGATCTAGTAAGCCATGTGAGGCGTAGTGCAGCCACTGTAATTTGTAATGTTAAGCGGAGATGTAATTCCCGCTTGTTTCTGTGTAAAGGTGAAGTGAAATGCCACCTATGCAGATATTTACCCTGTGGTTATGCGGAAGTGTAATTCCCGCTATATTGCTGTATTTGAGGTGAAGTGAAATGCCACCCATACAGATGTTATTGTAGCCTGTGAAGCTACCAGTGTACAATGTGTATTGTATTTATGTATCAGTTGGCTTGCACAATTCCTCGTATGAGTATGAACTCAAATGTCACAAAGACAGATATATACAACATTAGACTAGCCTATACCTATGTGAAGCTGTATGTACTGTGTACTAACAAACGAGAAGAAATTAAGCTTATTTAGTGTCGATGTAACTAGGTGGTATGATACCCCATCCTGCTGTGTAAACATAGGTAAACACTGGCATGCAAAGCATCTCTAAAAGCACATAACACTTTGCAACTACGAGCAGAATAATATAATGCAGGTTACCTTGATTTATTGATGATGCTGAGTAATCCAATAGGCGTAGTTATGTTGATGATGAAAAATAGAAGATCACTAAATTTTCTAATATTTATAGAAGAACTCACTAAAATTTTAAAACTTCACTTTTTTATTACCATTTCTGGGATGAATTTAGGGAAAAGAATGATCTTTAGGATTGCATTCTACCCAGAATGCAGATTAGTAAAGTATGCACCCATTTCGCATACAAATCCAATCAGATTTTTAAGAAAATATTTAGTTTATTAAACTTTGGATGTCAAGGTATTGAAATTTTATGAAATGAAAACACGAAAATTTGAAATCGATGATTTTTGAGGATTTATTGGGAGAAGCCCCTATAGAAGAAAATTACGTCGTCTCAACACTATTCACTCGCAGCACTGTCATAGTTGCTTGAGTAGTATTCTTCGAATGATGTGAAGAATGGCGAAGAATGTGGATCTGAAAAACTCAGGATCTAAGCCCTTTGTCGCGAGAAGTGAAGGTACTCCGGCAAACAAGTGTCCACAAGCAACTTCGCCTAACAGAAGTTATAAAATTGAAAAAGCAAGAAAATTTTCTTAAAAGGAAATAAAAAAAATATTGAACATGTGATACCATATGTTAAAAGCTATCCTGATACAGCATGTTTGTAAAACAGCTGATTGGTAAAAGGAACCTTAGCTACACTGAAGCCAGGAGCCTCAGTAGATTACAAGACTCATGTTACTGATAGTAACCAAGATGAGATGAAATGTGAACACTTATTCAACCCAGCGAGACCGCTACGGGATGAAAACAAGTAATGTAAGATGAGAAGAGGAAGATAAAACCTCTACAGTTGTTGATCTGAGCACAGCAGACTGAAATTAAAAAGTTACTAAGTTGGTAATTGTGTAAACCAACGACTTCTCTGTATAGGAGAAGAAAATGGAAACAATGTGTAAAGACATTATGAAATTTTGATTGTACAACCTGTGAACATAATGAGATGTAAATGTTATGATATGTAAATGTTATTATATATATAGTTATATGTAAATGTTATGTTTTATGATCAATTGCTAATATGTACCATGTAAACATAATAATGAACTATTAATTGCTAATATGTACATGATCTGATATATATTCTTTAATGGAATGTTAACAATTGTTATGAAATGCAAATGTAAATAGCAAGCTAAATATGCTATAGTTAAATGCAAATATTTTTAATAATGAAATGTAAACATGTGAGTTACAAACATTGATTAATGAATATAAATTATGTTAGCTATCAATATGTTATAATGAAAAGCAAAACGTGTGATGTTTAATATTCAGTAATGATATGTATAATGAAATGTTTTGGTGAAATGTATGAAATCTCATGAAATGAGAATACAAACAAGCAAATGCACTGTGATGCATATTAATCAAGTACGAACTAACAATGTGATATGTTAGTAGCAAGCAAAGTACTAATATTGAATTTATTGGTTATTGATAACCATGCATTGTTATGCAAGAAGTGAGATTTAATAATTAATGGTATTTATTTTTTTTTTTTTCTCTAACAATGATGTTAATAATGAGAATGTTATATGTTAAGCTAGGAATTTTAAGGTTAATTTAAGATATTTTTGTTTTAACGGTGACGTCATAGTGTTCCGCGACAAGTACACAAGTTGTATTGCCTGCAGACACTTGTATTTGCAAGAGTACAAGTACGCACATAGTGATTAAGTTATCGATTAAGACCCGGACACCTATACTTAAGTCAGGTGCGAAGGTTACACCAGAGTGAGCTAGACGTAGTGCGGTTCGCAACGATTGTGTACCTAACAGTGATGGGAATAGACGAGTGCTTCCTTGTGGGAAGTGGTGACCTCGCCCCACGCAATCAGCACCGCAAACGCCACGACGCCGTCTCGCGCGTAGTCGTGAGGCAGGGCGGCTGGACGCCGCCACATCAGCAGTTGATGACGTCAGCTGCAGTGCCAGATGCCGTGCTGTCTGGTACAGCATCATCGCCCCACGCCAGACCCCGTCGACGCGTGGTGAACCAGGCCAGGTTTGTTGGTCGTTTTGAGGACAGGCGCCGTCTCGACGCCGCTGTCCGCTGCAGGAAGGAGGAGTCGCAGCAAGGATGCAGTCATCACCGCAGGTGGACGTTGACCCACTGCCGTGACGTGACCTGGAGAACGTCCTATTGTTGACTCACGTGTACATTGCACCCCTTCGAATCCCTTTAGTGAATCATACTCACAGTAAGTAAGTCCTCCCGAGTCCTTCTCAACAGGAGCGGCTCAAGGCAGAATCAGTCGGAGAGCAGCAGCAGTTCCAGCCTTCGAAGATTTTGCACTGCAAAATCCGTGAACTTCTTCGCGCAGGTCTGTTAGCAGCGACGACCCGATAAAAAGTGTTTAAAAAGGCACGATTTTCAGGCACGCAACGGTAAAAAACGAATCGAGGAGGAGAGGTAGTCTCTCTCAAGTTGTTTTTTTTTGTTTGTCGTTTGGTGCGCGCGTTGCTAGGCAACGAAGAGTGTTGTGTATTGTGCGACGGAGAAAGGGAAGTGCCAATCACATTGCACCGTTTTGAACAGGTCAAAGAGCACTGTTCAATGTAATTGACAAGGGCGGCAAAATCTGTACTGCAACATGTTTGTTTTGACAGTTTAATTATTTATTATTATTTACGATTTATTTTATTTTTGTTTGCTCTATGTATAATATTATTTATTTTCAGAAACGGCAATATTTGGTTATGTAGGTCTATGAAAAAGTGATTCTTTGGATTTTTACCGGACTATTTGAACGAGGTATTGTTGATACCCCTCTAAGGACTAATGGACTTGAAAACTGTAAACGGTAAAATTAACGCCGTAATTTTATAATGTAAATTATTATTCTAATATTTATTTATTTAAAATTTAAGTGAAATTTTGTTATCCGCGCAATTGTTGCGTTCGGAGTTTACGTTTTCGGTTAGAAATTAGGTAACTGAAACGGTCCTTTTGGCCAATCACGGGCCACCATTTAAAAGTGAGTCTTACTGGTTATTTTGAGGAAACTAGTAAGAAAGGGAGTTCTATAATGGCCAGCTGAATGAGCGGCAACTTCGTGACGTCGGCGATTTTAAATCCTGAAATTTAGCTATCTAGCATCAGGCATCCCGGATAGTGGATGATAATTATGAACCATTAGGGAGTTCAGAACATTTAAATAGGATTTATCTAAAAAGATAAATATTATAGGAGTGTTTAACGTGAGTAACAAAAGTGCCCAGATTTTTTTGTGCCCTAATCTTATGCACGAATCACGAAACTCCCGTTTTTACGTCACATCGTCGCCGAAACTTATTATAAACATTGATTTCACGAATTAAATTGACTTTATAGCTGATTTAAATAATACTTGGACATAAATTTTTACGAATTTACACATTAATTAACAGACTCAGTGGTCCTATAGATGAGAGGCTCTGAGCTCTACCGATGATTTTGAACCTAACTAGCCGAGGTAAATTGATTTAAGTTCCCTAAAAACATTAATTAAAAACTGTGTAGTGTCAACGAACCCGAATTAAGACTTTTGAATATTTAAATGTGCGCAACATAACTCCTGGTAATTGAACTTTTATTGAATTACTATGATGTCACCGTTAAGTTAGGTTGTTGTTTTGGATATGAATAATAATTAAATATATTAATAAGATTGAAATTTTGAAATAGTTTTACATTGGAATAAAATAATTCTATATTTATTTTTCAAAGTGTTGTGTTGTGTTATTTGTAATTTCACCTACTCTAGTGTGTATTTATGTATGTTCCAAATCAATCAAATAACACCTAACTGTGACTTACCTTATGTCAACATTACCAGTGAAGAGTCACACAATTTAAGAAATCTAATTTATTACACAGTTTTATTCAGCCCAACGTTTAAGTGTGTGTGTGGGGCCTATTTATTACAAAATAAAACTTCAAAAGTTCCCCCACAACATGTTAGTGCTTATAAATACAAAAGATGCTACATTCAAAATAATAAAAAAAAAAAAGTCCTTAGATAGTAATATTCAAAATTTAAAAAAAAGTTTTGAATTTTTCCTTCTCTCATATCAAAAACAATCCTTACAAACATAAGGGCCTACTATCAGAAAACTGTACCGTTTATTTGTGTACAGCACTAAACTATTGTGTATGTGAAAGCCAGTATGTATAGTACGCAAAGCTGTAACAAATGTGTTTATTTCATCAACGTCGTGACGTACTAGTACGTCCGTCTCATTTCTCAAAAGAAATCGAAGGACGTAAAATTACGTCCATAGCACTCAAAGTGTTAAAGTTTTTTTTATTATTTAATGAGAAAAGAAAGTTGTTATACTTAGTAAAGATTGCAGGCTTTCGCGGCCATTGTCTGGAGTTGATTGGTTTCTGGGTTGTAACCACCTCATAGGCGAAGATATCACAGACATTTTGGTTAATGTTGCCGTCACCATCATCAGGTTGCAGTTACCTAAGAATTATTTCCAGTATTAAATGAAAGAAAGAAACGCCGTTAGCTGTGTGATGGGGTTGCTGCCTCGCCCTTTTGGCTGTAACACTGGGTGTCTATGACTTGGAGTAGGTAACTGCTGCCTGATGATGGTGACTGAAACGTCAACCGAAACGTCGGTAATATCATCGCCTTTGATGCAGCTATAACCCAGAAGCCAAGAGTGTCCAGCTGTTATACTAGTTGACTTTTTGATGATACTATATAAATTTTTTTAGTATTGTTTAATGTACTCAATAAAGGCTGGTAACGACTGTTGAAAGAGGGTTTTTCAGAAGACAATTACATTTTACCTTTTTTTTAGCAGTTTCTTACAAATAGTGCATCTAATATATGTATCTATTTTTGATGACATGGAGCCAATAATGGAGTGTAAATTAAAATTATTATAAAAGTTTTTATTTTAACTTACAATTTTTTGTTAATTTGTTTTCGACTTTATCTAGTTTATCACTGCCAGTTTTGCTAATGATAGAGCCATATTATAATTTATATCTAAGGTTATATAAAAACAGAGAATGGAATCTAATTTAGATGCATTAAATGTAATACATTTAATGAGAGACAGAGTTCTATTCACTTGTGATATTGTCACATTCCAGAAATTTCTCGGTGTGGCCGGGTTCAGATTTCTGTCTTTCATGGTGCGAGCTGTGGGCGGGCCGCTGCGCCCGTGCGAGAAGCAGCCTCGTTTTGTCAGCGATCCGCCAGCGGCGTGTCCTCGCTGCACATTCCTCATGAGTCGCGCGGGTCATCGGCCCTCGCGAAGCGGTGGTCTGCTGGCGTAACTGGGTCGTAGCGCGGTGCTCGTTCAGCGGGCTCGGGCCCTGATTGAGAGATTTGGGGGCGGCGGCCGAGATTCTCTGGAAACATCGGCGGGCCAGGACTCTCTGGAAACATCGGCGAGCCGAGGTTCTCTGGAAGGGTCGGCGGGGCCAAGAGGTTTTATAAGCAGCCGCTGGAGGTTGCTCGGGGCTCACTCAGGGGGAAGCTATGCTTCTCTCCTGTGGTAATGAGAGTCGGTTAGGGATGTTAGGCTCTTTGAGGATGAGGCTATTCCCGCGGAACAAGCAATACGTTCGTGGTTGGGGTCGCGGAAGTAATGTTTAAGTTAACTGTTAAGACTTAGAATGAGTTTTAACGACGTAGAAGATTTTGATACTCTCTAGCTGCTCGTTGATCAAAGTGTTTGTAAATCATGATCCCCTTTTAGTTCATTCAAGTTAAAGTACTTAATTATAAAGCAACTAATAAGATTGATTTTCAGATTGTCCTAAATTTTATTTATTAAGTTTAAATGTAAAATTTAATACTTCATGATTGTCACTCATTGACTAGCAACATTTTGTATGAGTTTAAGGTCTCGTGTAATAAACGTACTTTCTTTAGAACTAAGTTTTAACTCATTTAAAGTAATTCCTTCTCTCTCCAGACCTCCTGTACAGGGAGCGGAGCCTATTATTTTAAGATCCCGGGTGTGAATAGTTTTGATTACAAAGTACCTTTAACTGCCAAGCTAGTCATTTTATGAGGGCCTCCCCCCCCCCCCCCCCCCAGAGTAATAGATTTGTTATTGTTTTGATTAATCATCAACACCAGAGTTTCATTTGGTTTAGGTTCCGGGTATGACCCATGTTACAATATTGATTGAATATGATAATGGAAGAATAATTTAGAATCAAGGATATCTAAATCTCTAACATTTTGGATTTCTTAATAGATTGATTTAAAAGATTCTTACCAAAATTAATGGTATGGTATTTTCTAGCATATGTTATGGTGGTGGTTTTATTAAAGTTCAGTTTGACCAAGTTTGAGTTACACCATCTAACAGCAATAAAATATCTCTGGAGTCATGCAAACAGAAAACCAGCAGAGTGGGTTAGATCTTTAATTACATTATTTATGAATACTATATTAAAAATAAGGGGCAAAAGAGTCCCACCTTGTGGAACACCAGAGCTGGCAACATTTCCAGAGGATTTGAATCTATTTATCGAAACAAAGAAATTTCTATCATGACAACTTGGAGACCAATTCAGGTATTTATCCGTTAACCCTATTTTAGATAGTTATTAATTAAGATGCTATGATTTACAGTGTCAAAGACTTTTGCTAGATCAAAATAGTAAGCATCTACCTGACCATGTGTTATTACTTAAGAATAAACTGTATTTAAAAATGTTAGTATAGTTAGAAATAATACACTAGCAACACACAACTACACAGGCGTTTTACCTGCCTCTTACACTGAAACTTACATTAGGCAGGCACTGTCCTCCTTACCAGATCTATCAACTGCATGCCATTCCCGCTGCCAAGGTCTACTACAGGCGCGTCCTTGCGCACCAACTCACACGAGGCTAGCCACCTGCGGATCAAGCTTTCAGTCACCATCTTTTATTTTCTTCAAAGTACAAGTTCAACACATTATTATTTTTATTTTTTCTTCAGAAAACGTCCATAAATTTTATCTATAAACCCCATTAGGTTAGTTATGTATCTAATTAATAGAGACAAGATTATTTTTTGTGAACTCTGTTTATTCATTAAGCTAGCACATTTTTCAACAAATATGACACTTAAATGTTAAATGACACTAACTTCATCAAAACAGTGTCATTTTGACTAACATATGATGCACTTTTACATTATAATTATTTGTAATAAGCATGTCTAACAATAAAAATAAAACAGCAACAGCAACAGTGTTTTTGAAAAATGTACTAATGTGTGACTTAAAAATTATGTAGTTATTAATAACAGTTGAAATAACATAAGAAGTAAAAAATTTTTCCAATGTACATAATATGTATACACATTTTGGTACAAATTCCATGCTAAATCATTTAAATTCATTGAAATTAATATTTTAAAATATTAAGTATTTTAAATTTTAATTGAGTTTTGATTAAATATGCTAATAAATTTAAATATATTTAATTGTATTTCAGTGCTTTATGGTGCATTAACGTTCATTTAAGTGTTATATGAGTGTATTTTGTTATATCAGTTTTATCGCAACTTAACATATAATCTTGTTCCTACTAATTAAGTCTACAAACTAACTAATTATAGCCAACTATTGCACAATGTAAACAAATATGGCAAATATTGCTGGCTACAAGAAAAAATCTTTCCACTGCCATTAAATACGAGGCTTGTGGGTAGCACAAAGCCTGTTAAATACCAAAGTGACCTCAGCAGAACAACTGAAAAGGACTCATATTAAGCATCTTGAGTCATATGCCAACATCCCATCCCCCCCCCCCCCCCCCCAAGTGCATAGGGCAAGGCAGTTCCTCACAACGATGGGTTCAAATCACTACAGAGTTTAAATCTACAAACTTAGGAACTATCAATCTTTTTATTAAAAATATTATTTGCAATAACAGTTTTTCACATTTGACATACATCTTTTGTTTAACCTCATGCACATATTAAGTTCAAGTCATTTATGAAAATTTTCTCATTAAAATGACCCCACCTCCTTTTTCCGTCCTACGGAGTACAGTTACTAAATAAAAAACCAATAGCAATAAAAAAACACATTCAAAAAATAAAACTAAATCTATAATAAATAATCCCTTTAGACAGTAAAAATTAAACTGTGGAGATAAAAAGTAAATAATTGAGCATATATAAAGCTGTGGGTGCAATTTGGCCTTATTCAATATCAGTAAGCATGATTCATTGGCGATAATAAATTCCTCAATATGTTAATGCTGGCAATAAGTTAAGCTGGATGAACTACAGTTGACCGACAAATCTGCTCAACACTTTGTAAACTGGACACCAAAGTTCGGCAGATGCACTTCTTGAGAGGAACTAACACTAGCCTGACAATTCCTTTCATACATCGGGCTACGTGTTTCATGTACCAAAAGTAAAAATGTCTTTTATACATGCTATCGCACGAAACAAGTCGGAACTTCGCGCCTCCGTACTGCTAAAAAAATCCCTGTCAATGGTTGACGCTTGGGTTTGGATTCACAGTACGGACTCACGTAAACTTTTTTAAAGTTATTATTTACGTTACATTGCGTTACAATATCAAAATCAAAAATATACACCTTATGTATGGAAAACCACAGGATAGGCAACGCAATTAAAACAAAACACGGCTAATGTTGCTTCACTGCATAGGCTATCAAATGTGAACTACAAATGGCAATTTCTCAGAAACCAGTAGGAATTAAGAAACACGGTTTACAGGGTAAATAGAGGAATGTATTTACTAGAAACATTAAAATTTCATTATAATTGCAATATAAGTGTTAATATTAACTACTTTGAGTATTATCATAATACCTATATTGACTAAAGGTCTTGTAAACAAACACAAAGACCCACATTGGAAAACAATAAATGGTAGTGGCAGTATCAATGCACAGGTATTGTAATGTAACTTATAAAACTGGTGTTTTTCAAAAACCTGTCAGAATTTAGAAACACTGTTTTCAGGGTAAATAGAGGAATTTCTTTAATATGCAAAAAAATTATTCTTGGAATTTAATAGATTATTTATGGAAAAGCTGCGACCTAAGAAAATTACCCAATAAACAAAATTCTAGCACATTTGTAGCTTACCAAGGAAAAAAAAATAATCATATCTTACCTAATATCACTTTTACCAAACATATAAAATTACAATTGCATTAGATGAGAATAACTAAGCACCTACCTGGCCACACGTAAGCTAGTGTCTTCTCCGAACCAGACTTCGCCAACATCCCCATGGTCAAAGAAGTTTTCCATTTCTGTGCTGTACGTGTCATCCCAGCTGCAAACACAACAGCAAGCCCGGAGATGAATTAGTAAAGTTCAGTGATATGCTCTCCAATGAAAGTTCTACAACACACATTTTCCAAACAGAATATAATCCCCAGCAATAGGTATGTAGGATATTTTATTTTCAACGCTTTTGGTTAAAGAGGTTTGTTTCATTTCAGGTCATTACTTTATATTAAGTTAAACACTATAGATAACAAGTTCACAGTCAATGTTATTAGCAAACTGCATAATTTAGACTGTTTCAAAATAACTCCTTGAATGACCCTATAGTTCAAAGGGTGTTTGAATAAGTGTATCTCAAAGGATCAGTTACTCACGTTCTTTCATACATCCTCATGGCTTTGAGAGGTTTGTGGTGCTGTTTTACTAAAAATGTATCTCTCGATAGTCTGCTGATTCGCCAATTGCTGCCGACATCCATTTAATATTCACCTAGTTCTGTCAGAAGATTAATCGGTATAAAAACTTAAAATTGCTTGAAAATAAATTGTGAAAAATTTGTTAACACAAATGTTTGCGAAAAAAATATTCCCCCTACTTTAATTCTATCCAATACAAATCATATTTAATAATCAGTACCGTATAGTGAAATTGACCCAATCATTATTTTTAAGCAACAATTGTTAGCCATAGTTTTAATTTCTTTCTTTCCAGTATTCTCCGTTTACACTTACTATTCCCGTGTTCCTAATGACGAAGGCCGTAGATCACTTCCACCTAAATTACACATTTTCTTTCAAAAGAGGTGTTATGATGTTTGATGCCGTCTCATCACTTTAAACACGTGTCTTTCCTGATGACGCACAATAACAAATACAATTACAATATAATGTAAACAATTCAGAACACATGAAAAAATGAATAAATATTCGTCGGTAGGAGCGCTGCTTCGTTACGGAAATTTGTCTGTGACCAGTGTGATCAGTTTCAGTCATTATCTATGACTGGCATTACTCAAGAAAAAAAAATTTAAATATTTACATAACAAGAACCGCTTTCTTTCAAACGGGTTTTAGGATTACGAAGCAATTTTTATTTCACTTATATACACCCATATAAAATGACTCAAAATTAGAAAAAAGGTTCAGTAAGCTGCAAGACCAGCAGCGCGTAAAATTTTTAATTCGCTGTTTATGTTAAAAATATTAACATGGTTCTTTTAGGTATGTGTTGACATAAAATTAACTATTACTCCGTGCATTTGAGTTTCTTGTATATTTTCCTTACAAAATAACAAATTTTGCATGTAAGTTAATGGCAGCATGGCAGATATGTTGTCAAGTCAATTTTAGGTTACCTTATATATGTAATAATTACTTATTGATCAGTTGTATTTCCTTCAATTTGCCTTATATTTCACTACAGTACAAAACAGTATGCCTACTTGTTTTGCAGTGTTTAGTACGTATGTAACTAGTATGTTTTTAAATTTGGATTAGATTTTCGATGTTTGAGTGGGACAGTGTGTAGTGACTATTTTACTCTAAACAACCATGTGGCCATTCTGATTTTATTTCTGTGTTTTCCCTAAATAACTTAGGGAAAATATTGGGATGGGTACCTACTATAGACCATAGCTGATTCCCTCTGTGATATCCTGCTTTGTTGTGTGTTACTGTCTCTAATGACCTCGCTGTCAACTGTAAACTATTTTACAGGAAGGCAAGGCTTTGTGTCACCATTGGCTCAGTGTGCAGTCAGACTGCTGTCATCCGTGCCTCAGCCGAAGACCCAGGCTGTGGGCAAACCCAAAACTGGCATCGTCATGATGAACATGGGTGGACCAGAATCATCAGAGCAAGTGCACGAGTATCTGCTGAGAATAATGACGGACTCTGACATGATTCAGCTGCCTGTTCAGAGGTGGGTGTATGTGCGGCTTGTGCTGTGCCTTTCATGTGGCAGACCTTGGGCAAACTGTGTATGACAGGCATGTGCTTTACTCAGAGACTAAGAATGGGTATCACTTTTCTGTTGGTACAGACCAAGAATTCCAGATGTCAAAAGTCTTTGCCACTCGCTTTCCTTGGGATGTTTTTCATCACCACTCTTGTATTCTGTCTTTCTTAAGTTTCATTAAAGCTTCATTCCATGTCCCTATTTGGTGAGCAGCATGTGCTTAGAGCACCCTTGTGCCTGAAAAGTAAACACACCTTAAATTTAATGGGAAGTAATTTTGAAACTAGTTTAGATTAGATTGTGATATGTTTAGCAAACTTTGAAAATTGTTTGGAACAAAAAATTTTAATTTCTTGTTTTTGGGCTTGTTTTTACTAGTTAAATTACCCCTGCCCAAATCTTACCAAGTCATTTTACTTATGATTATATTCCTGGACATTTAGTCACTGGTGACTAGCCTTCAGGGACTTGTAAGAGTTTTGGTACTTCAACTCGTAGCCTGCATTTCAGTGTTGATACCTGACGTCTGGTGAAAGGTGCTGATAAACTTTCATTTCTGTAAACATTTAAGCTCAACCTCAAGTTGAAAGCTAAGGTGATTGGGCTAAATTCTAATATTCAATACAGGATTCCTATTGGTTGAGAATCATGGAGGGGAAATTAATATGTCATGGAAATTGGTCAATGATAATTGAATGATGGAACGAAAAAAATTATAGTATGTAGTTTTGGCAACTGCAAAAAAACAAAATAGCACCGTGGGGGAAAAAAAGACAAATGATAGTGTGAAGTTTGGGAGCGATAGTACGAGGAGGAGTGATTTAATAAGTAGAACTGAATATCTTTATAAATTGAATAAATAGTACATAATAAGCATTAAGGAGGCAATAAGAAATTTATTGGATATGTGGGGTAATGAGTGTAGTAGACACGACAGAAGAGGAAAGTCGTGTTTATTTATATTTAAATAATATAATGGTATATTCTAGAGAGAGAATGTAGTAGTTACCAGGTAAGTGACAGTGTTTCGTGATAATGAATAAATTAAAAGGATGAATGGCAAATTGGTGTAAATTTATAATCTACAAGAGATATAGTGACATAAAACGAGTATTATCATAATTCTTTCAAAGATAATATTATCATAATGTGAGACAGGTAAGTTTTTATGGATTTTAAATGTTTGTGATTTGCAGTTTTATGTGAATTTTGTTTGATGTTTTAAGAGAGAGGTGTGTTATGTGTGTTTCATTTACTTTGGTTAGGTGAATCATAAAAGTTATTATGTAATTTAAAAATGGCTCAATTTCTTGTAGATTAGTAGTGCAATCGTTGAACTGACAATTACAAAGCGAAAGTTTAGCGAGCATAGGTAGCTAATAAAATTTTTTTGCTTATTTATATTCAGTAAATTATAAGTGGAGGATATCGTAAAGGAGACTAAAATTCTACAAGGTCTACTTTTGTAATAGCGGTATTTCATTTGTATAAACTAATAATTTTCGTGATTAAAAATTTGTGATATAATGAAATAAAAATTGGCTCACCCAGTCTAGTCTATTTTGCGATAGCAGGACTTAAAGAATTACTTTAATGAAAATTCTAGATAATATTTTGATCATTAATATGAAGTAGAAAAAGTCCCACCTGGTCTATTCTATTTTGCAGTACCGGAAATCAATTTTCTAAAGTGAGACATTTCAAAATATAATTTTCTCTGTATCGTGAAGTAGAATACAATCCCACCGGTTTATTATATTTTGTGATACCGGTATTTAATTTTCTGAATGTTAGACATTTGAAAATAATATATTCGTGGTATCATGAAGTAGAATTTATTCCTACCAGGTCTATTCTATTTTCCAATACCGTGGTATCACAAAATAGACTAGAGCAAGGGGGATTATAGTCTAGTTTCTGATACTGAAAAAGCGTAATAGCGAAAAACCGAAATACGTGAAAGATTGTGTGTGTATATTGTTCCCCACCCAAAACCTCCATATTCCCGCGTTTGTCCCAAAAGAAAGTAGGGGTGGTAATGATGTACATACACAATGCCATCTTGGTGATGTCATTAATAATATAATGGTATTGCCAACTAGAATAGACTCGATAATTTGACTGAAAAGGAATGTATAAAAAAATTTTCAGCAAACTGGGACCATTTATTGCAAAGAGGAGGACTCCTGAAGTGCAGAAGAAATACAATGAAATTGGAGGAGGATCACCAATATTAAAGTGGACAAGATATCAGGTAAGGCAAAAGTTAAATGCACTATGACTAGGCTCTACAAGTTTAATCAGAATTTGACAGGTAAATTTTGGTTTCAGACTCATCACATAAAAATGAGTTGAGAATGTATGGTATAAATTTCTTCCCAAGGTTGCTGAACTCTTTTATTGCAAATAATAGAGAAGGTAAAAGATTGAACACTGAGTGTCTGAATAATGTTTAATCAAACAAATTTCTAAACAAACTCAAAACTTATTGGGGGTAACAACACAAGTACAACAACAAATGCATGAAAAGTAAAGCTCTTACCCCCAATTATTTAATGAAATTATTTTATAACAGTGACAGGTTTGGTCAGTGTTGCATCGTCTCTCCGTAACCGTAATCAAGTACAACTCATTAAACCATAACCGGCAGACACATGATGTACCTGAGATAGACCAGCCGCACAGCCATCTTGCCCGCTACTGCCCTAGTCACCGATACAACATCTTTCCCTTTTTATTTGGAGTTGCAAAATACATCAAGCCACTAGATAACACAGATACATCTGATACATCTTCCTTTTTTTTTTTTTTTTTTTTTTTTTTTTTTTTTCAGTCCCAAGATCTCATACAAATAAACTGAGATTATAATTTACCATTATTAATGGTTACATAAGCTAGATACACATACAAGTACTAATCAATTATATAAGACAATTTTTTCATTACACAGCTCAAACAATCTAATACAAACAAGATAGAATATTTTACAAAACATACCCTGAGTTTACTAAGCCTCTTTATTATGCACTATACTCTGTCAGCCACTTTGGAGGGCCCCTTTTTCTACCAGACTTACGAAGGATTGGACTGGCCTGATTTCCTTAATTATCCCATCCTTTCCAGTCACTGTTGCTGTCGGAATCATTAGACCCTTCTCCTGAAGTATTAGCCGTGGGACCTTCTGTCTGCTCGGCGTTTCCCTGGTTTCCCTCTGTGTTCTGTAGTTGCTCCCCGCTGTTCTGCATCGACCCCCTACGGAGTCCCACTACTCCCTGAGAGGGTGCACATACCAAGTGGTGACGGTTGCGCCTGTATGTTTTGCCGCCAACCTGAACCTGATATGACCTAGGTGCAGTGAAGCAGCTATAGTCATTGATTGTCCTTCCGTACTTCTTAAGGTCCGGGACCCAGACTCTATCACCTTTAGTGAGCAAAGGAAGCTCCTTTGCTCTGTGTCTTTTGTCGTACCATTGAGCGTAATACTCTTTGACTTTTTCCAACCTCTGTTTTAATTGCTCGTTGGGCTTTCCCGATACCAACGATGGAAGTGAGGTCCTAACTTTTCTACCTAGCATAATTTCCGCTGGGGAAAAACAGCATTCTAGAGGGGTACTCCGGTATGCAAGAAGAGCCTCGTGAACATCCTTACACTTAGTTAATAATCTTTTTGCAGTTTTCACGGCTGCCTCTGCACAACCATTTGACTGCGGGTAGTAAGGACTGCTAGTTTGGTGTCTGAAACCATATTCTTTTGCAAAGTCACGAAACCTTCCCCTGAACTGAGGGTCATTATCTGTTCGTACAATTTCAGGGACTCCAAAGCGTGCAAAAACTGTCTTGCACTGGTGTATGACTGCAGTTTCTGTTAGGTTAGTTATTTCGATCAGCTCAAAGTACTTAGAGAAATAGTCCACTATTACTAGATACCATCTACCTTGACATTTCATTAAGTCCATAGCCACCGTTTGCCATGGGTAGTCTGGGATGGCCTCGGAAATGAATGGTTCCTTAGGCTGGCTCCTGTGTTCGATGCATGTGGGGCACACTGCTATGACTGCTGCGATCTGGTCCTCTATTCCCAACCACCAAACAGTTTCTCTAGCTCTGGCTTTACATTTTGTTATGCCTAAGTGGCCTTTATGCAGCTGTCCGAGGACGTACTGCTGCATCTCAACGGGAACTATTAACCGTGTGCCCTTTAGCAGGAATTCTCCACAAATGTTTATTTCCAACCTGTACTGATAGTATTTGTCAAGTTCTTTTGGCAACTGTCGCTTAGGAGGCCACTGTGTTTTGGTGAACTCTGTAAGTTTTTGACAAACGGGATCGGTTTGCTGTTTGGCTTTGATCTGCTCTAGGGTATTAGGTGCAACAGACACATTGGCTACGACCATGTTCACCTGTGCCTCTGTGTCTGCTGCTAGTTCCTCAGCCAATGGGTCTGTACCCGGAAGTGGGTTGCGTGACAAACAATCCGCTATGACTAACTGCTTACCTGGCACATAAGACACTGTATACGAATACTTCATCAGCCTGATTCTGAATCTCTGCAACCTAGGACTCAGGTCATCAATGTTTTTTGAGGTTATTATTTGAATTAGGGGCTTGTGGTCGGTCTCCAATTCCACTTGAAGGCCTAGAACGTATTCTTGAAATTTGTCACATGCCCATGTCAAGGCCAGGGCCTCTTTCTCTATTTGGGCATATCTCGTTTCGGTCTTGGTGAGAACTCTAGAGCCATAACAAACTACCTCCCTTGTACCATTCTCTCCTGCTTGCATTAAAACACATCCTAACCCAAACAAAGAGCTGTCTGCACTCACAATCATTTTTTTCCTCACATCGAAGTGAGCTAGACAAGGAGCATGTAGCAAGAGCTGTTTTATTCCCTGGAAGGCTGTCTGTTGGTCCTTTCCCCACATATACATGCAATTTTCTTTTAGTAATTCCCGCAGGGGTTGTAGAACCTGACTTTTGTTAGGTATATATTTCCCTACATAATTAACCATGCCCAGGAACCGCATTAATTCTGTCCTATTCCCAGGTTCTGAAAATTGTGCAATGGCTGTAACTCTGCTCGGGTCAACTGATATACCCTTCGCTGAAACTATCTGACCCAGGAACTTGACTGTATCTACCCCAAAAACACTTTTGTCCATATTAATTGTGATACCTACTTCCTTGTACTTAGTCAACACCAAGCGCAGGGTAGCATCATGTTGTTCGACATTTTCCCCATAGACAAGAACGTCATCAACATGTTGCAGAACATTTGGTACATTTTCTAACATGCGAGCAATCTTGCAACTGAAATACTCTGGAGCTGCATTTAGGCCAAAATGCAACCTTCGCTACATGAACCTCCCAAATGGGGTGATGAAGGTTGTTAGAGGCTGGCTACGTTCGCTAAGTGGGACTTGGTAAAATCCCAAGTTAGTATCTATTTTACTAAAGATTTTAGCATTATTCAGTTGTGACAATGTGTACTGAACTTTATGTATGGGAAACACTGGGCGGTCCACATATTTATTCAGTTCAGTAAAATCACAACAAATCCTCACCTTGTCTCCCTTAGCCACAACTACCATGGGAGCGCAAAACTGTGTAGGGTAGTCTACTGGTGTAATGACACCTAACCTAACCATTCTTTCTAACTCTTCTTTCACCTTTGGTAATAAAGGCAGTGGAACTAACCCGGGTGCAGTCAGCGCGTAGGGTTGTGCCTCATTCTGCAAATGTATCTCCATCTCTCCTTCGAACTTACCCAAGCCTGTACAGACTTGGGGAAATTCAGCTGCAACATTAACACTGCGAACCACTTGAATCACTTGCAGAGCACGAAGGGCATCTTTACCCAACAAGGGATTGCGTAACTTGTTGATGAAGTAAGTCTTTATCTTCTTCTCTTGCCCCTTGTATCGCAAGGTTAAGTACCAGAAACCGACAACATCAAGCAGGTGTCCATCGGGCCCACAGACTGTGCTGAAACTGGTTTCCAGGATGACATTCTTTTCGTCTAAGATAACATCTGGAAGACAAGTGATGTCTGCCCCCGTATCAATCACAAAGTCCACTGTCGTGCCCAATTCTGGGACTTCCATCTTGACTTGAAATGAGTCGTGTTTCTGCTGACTTCCCGCCGAGCCTAACCCTGCGGCCACACTACCAACTACAAATTCATTCGAGCTGTATGGAGGGTTTTGATTTTCGTTAATAGTTTGGACATTTTTTTTGGCCCTACAAACTCTAGAAAAGTGACCTTTGCGAACGCAAGAATAACACTCAGTGTTAATTGCAGGGCACTTATTGTTGACATTAGTCCTACCACAATAAGCACAATTGTTGCTTTGTTCCCTCCCTGACGACCCTGCATTCCCCCTCCACCGTGGATAGGCACCATACTGATATTTTAGGTGATCGCGATTGGTTGTGTGATCTCGACGTACATAATTCACCTCCTCGGGTCTTTTCCCACGTAACTGAGAGGACTGTGATGACTGTAGCTCAGCTTGTCTGCACATGTTGATGGCCTCTTGTAAGGTTAAGTCACTCACTAACTGCATTTTATCACTGAGTTCAGTATCGCACATTCCCACGACGATGCGATCGCATATCAACTCTGCTTTAAGAGGCCCGTACTCGCATGTCTCCGCGAGTGTATGTAGTGCAGTTATGAACACCTCAGCCGTTTCTCCTGGTTGCTGAACCCTTGAGTTAAATTTGAAGCGTTCAAATATAATGTTTATACGAGGTTGGAAGTGCTTATCGAAAGCTGCGACTAACTCAGCATACGACCACTCTCCCGACGCTCGGGGAAACGTCACTATTATGTCGTCCGCCTGTTCACCCAATAAATACATCAGTAGGTCAATCTTGTCTTTGTCCTTGTTTACATTTTGACCGGGGAGGTTAAGGTACCGCTCGAAACGCAACTTCCAGCGAGGCCACGCGTTAGCATCAGCGAAATCGAGCGGGGTGGGCGGTTTTATGTGTTGGCTGCTCGGCCGCGGAAGCTTTTCTATGTCCTTACCACCGTCGTCCATGTTGGACGCTTGTTGCCGACACAAGACCAGTTTATACACGACCCGTTTCACATACACAAACCACGACCGATTGAAAAGGATCAACCGAATTTACCGCTGCCACCATGTTGCATCGTCTCTCCGTAACCGTAATCAAGTACAACTCATTAAACCATAACCCGCAGGCACATGATGTACCTGAGATAGACCAGCCGCACGGCCATCTTGCCCGCTACTGCCCTAGTCACAGATACAACAGTCAGTGTTCCATCTTAAAAACTTCCCTAATTTAATTGCTATCTATGTTCCCAATTTCAATTAAAATATAGTGGTAAAGAAAAGCTATTATGTGTCTCGTAGAGATGCAGCCATTTATATCAATTAAAGACTACATTTATTTACGTACTCAACACAATTTCAATTAGTCACAAACACAAAATGCAAAATTTTAGTTCATTTTGGGGCAGGGAATGGTAGCCCTGATAGATTTTCTTGGGTTTGTCATTAGGTATATTAATAGTTAGGTGAATATGTGTAGTACCTACCTATATTTGATATTATTGCTGTGTTTATCTTTACGAGCAACAAATAGGTACATAAATGTAGGAACTCTAAGAAAAGTCAAAGTTTTTTTTATATGACAGACTTCATGACAGATCAATCCTTTCTAAAATGATTATTTTTATCTTTCGTTACCTACTTACTTTCTTTTAGTCGGAGGTTTTTCAAAAATTTGTTTAATCCTTTTTTGATTACGTTTACATCCATCATGGGTTTTTTCAAAATTTTTAATTTTGCTTTTTATTTTAAACTTTTTAGATAATTTCTACGTCACTGTCTAAATATCTATCTATTTGTCTGTCCTTCTGTATGTTTGGTGTCTTACAAAATATTATACCCCTACATTTTATGGTTTGTTTTTTTTATGTACTGCCATGTGGCTGCACCTTTTTGTTGAGAGTTATGTTTTGAATTGTAATATCTTTTAAGAATTGGCCAACTGCAACTGTTTAATATTTTTGTTTAAGAATAAATAATTGTATGAAAAACTTAATAATAAACTAGTTGCAGTGACCGACTTTGCCCGGGCTTCTATGACCTATGATTTTCTGTTTATCCATGGCAATCTGTTAAACGATTTAGAAATTGATGCGCTGCAGCACCATCTAGTGGCGAGTTATAGCAAAATGGATATCGCGAAAATATTCTCAGTGTTAAAATATCTGTTATAACTGTTTTCATTGCGATCAGTTGAACTGTTTAAAAGTTGATGGAGCGCCATCTAGCAACGAGTTACAAAAATATGTCTAGCATAAATCCTTCTCCATGAAAAAACACTTTGATGTGCCAGTATTTATGGCAATCAGTCAAACGGTGTCGGAGTTTATCAATGTCATACATAGCATCTAATTTTATATATAAAATGTTTATTACAGCACCAGCTGGCAAGTTAACACCATATAATCTATCTAAGAACCATCGCCAATGAATCACAAACCTTTTACAGAAAACCGTATCTAAATCGGTCTAACCGTTTGGAGATATATGGCAACATTCATTTTTTGCCCCATACAACCTCTTACCCTAAACACATACACCTTTTCTGTTCCGTCATGGGTAAAAATGAGATAGATTGTTAAATGTCTGTGTTTATAACTGTAGCCTATTTGCTGGTTTGAATGTTAAATGTTTTGTGCAGGGTCAGCTCTTGTGTGAAAAACTGGATTTGCTGTCACCGGCGACGGCACCTCATAAGTATTACGTTGCTTTCCGCTACGTTGACCCACTGACAGAACACACACTTGCTGAGGTGGAGAAGTAAGCAGCTGTGTTAGTGTTAAGTGCACTTAGCAACAATGGGTAACACCTACTTGAATACTAATGAAGTATTGAGGAAGTTAGCAAATACTGCCAAACTTGAAATTCATGTTGTCACCATAATCCAAGAACTGAAGATTAACTTTTGCTACACAGAGCAAAATTTTGGCTTTTCAGAGATTATTTATTTAATAATTTCTTTACCATGTAGGCATTACTAGGAATAATATTAGATGGTAAATTGTGATAAAAACAAATTAGTAATACCTAAATTTAATTTAATACATTGTGTATCACTGAAACTATTTCATGAAATAAAATACATATAATCTAAAAATAACTTTACAAGGTTCACAGAAATTTTAAACCATTAATTATATGATTGTGAGTAAATCTGCTCTAGACACTTGTATTGTAAATGGTTTGATTTCACGAATATAACCTGTATGGTAATTAAATAAGCATGTAAAATTTTAACACCGATATTTTTATTTTAAAAATTTAAATTGAGCTGAATTCAAAATCATAAATCTCGTCTGTATGCTTTGTAGATGAGCTTGATTCTGCAGCACAATATGTTGTGTAAAATAAGTTTGATTGTACCACAATTTAATTATCATGAGAATTCCTGTTCATAACGTAATTTTTCCACCTGCTGTAAACTGGGATTGAACTGAATACCTTCTGACTTGCATTATGGTAACTATTTGATGTGCCATCTTGAGGAATGTGTACAGTGAGCTGCGGCTGCGGTGGAATGTATTTTGCGGAAGAAAAGAGCAGCACCCTGAGAGAACTTCCTAGTTCACGCAGCACTCGACGCCATGTTGCTCTCTTGCAAAAACATCTGGGTCAGAGCTGCCGGAACTGGAACTGAGTTTTCTACAACTCCTTGGCTACAATTTTCTTACATTTCAGTTCTTTTGCCCCTTGTTAGGGAGCTTCATTTTAATATAAATACATGGAAAGCAGGTATACTCTTGGTAAACAGAAAACTATGAAATCTCACAAAATTTGAAAGCCATTAAAATACTCTTTTGTTTATGTAATAGTACATAATTTAGAAAACTATAGGAATGTGTTAACACTGTTTTACATGTAATTAAACCACCCAAATAGAAATTATGAACTTGTACTTGAAGTTCAGGCATAGAAATATTCATACAATTTTTTCCACAATCTTTTAAAAACAGTTTCCAATTAGAAAACAACTATGTACACACCCTTAGAGTAATTGAAGCATGGAGTATATATAGCTAGGTAAATGCAAGGAAAACTCAAACATAGAATGGTAAACTCTCATGTATTTTTGTCAGTGCCTTGTTCTGCAAGTGAAATAATGATTGCAAAATTTGCAGACTTTTTTTCTGGCTTAATCAAGACAGTATTTTTCTATAACACTTGACCATTTTAGAGTTTGTAAAGTTTTTTTTTTCTTGTGTTGTAGAAAGTGATAGGTACTTTGGCATGTTAAAACATTTTGTGATATTTAAGTAACATTATTATAATGTATTTCCAAGGGTTTAAACAAAGTAAAATAATTGTGATTCATGTGATCCCTTCATTATGGCCTTTGAGGAAGACATGTATGAAGTGCAGCATCCCTAATTGTTATGGACATGTGGAGTATTAATGGAGATGGGTTTCTTGCAGAGATGGAGTCGAGAGAGCGATTCTCTTCTCTCAATACCCGCAGTACAGCTGTGCGACCACTGGCTCCAGCTTCAATGCAGTCTACTCGTACTACAAGAACCGGTAGGTTTTACTGTATTTTTTTATGTGTTGGTGCTTAACTCTAGCTTTTTTGTCTTATTCAGCTTGTTACCACCCATGCAGGAATGCTCCTTCAAATATCAAGTGGAGCATCATTGATCGCTGGGCAACTCACCCACTCTTGGCGAGGACCATTGCGGACCGCATAAACACAGAACTAAACAAATTCTCAGAGGATGTACGCAAAGACGTCCTCATTCTTTTCTCGGCCCATTCGCTTCCGTTGAAGGTATGACCTACTCACAGCCTGTTGTCTTATTCGTTTCTTGTCACGTCTTCTTACTCTGAAGCTGGTGCTTTGCTCCTAGGCAGTCAACCGAGGGGACGCATACCCTTCAGAGGTTGGTGCAACTGTGCAGGCTGTAATGGGGGAACTGGGCAACAGCAATCCATACAGCTTGGTTTGGCAGTCAAAGGTTGGGCCCCTTCCGTGGCTTGGTCCTTTCACTGATGATGCTATTAAAGGTAACAACTTTTCAAACAATTTTTTTCCCTCATTTTTTAATTTAAAAAACAGTTTTTTTGTGATTCCTTTTTATATTTTTGTTAAAAGGTTATAATCTTATAATGGTAAATTAAGTAGTTAAAAAAAATTATAGTTATTTATAGGGCTGATCGGTTGACCGAATTTTCGGTTCGGTTCGGTCATTTTAGTAAAAACCGAAGCCGAACCGAATTCCCAGAAAAAACCGATGATTCGGTTTTTATTAGGGCATTAAAAACTAACTTCAAGTATCTACCAAATAATGTATTTAACATTCATATTGGATAAGAAACGTACCGCTTGCATAATACATCAAAACACATTTAAGACGCAAGCTAAGTTTTTCACTATAAAACGTTTCAATCATCTATTCTCTTAATGTTCGCCATTTTAACCATGGGATAGTAAAGTCTAAGCGTTTCTTACAGTTCACTATTTCCTATGTTTAACGTCGGAAGTTTCTGTCGGAATACTACTATTTTCTCTTAAATATATGGTTTTTTCTTATTTAAAGGATATATCACTTCCGTTACTAAAATAATATTTATTTAATTCCGGTTCGTAAGCTAAAACGGTAGAAGTTTCGTAGCATTTTTAGTTCCGTTCGTATTCTGCAGGGCGCTCACGACGCATGGCGTCACTCAGTTCTATTTTCACATCACAGAATGCGCTATACGTGCGCTAGGATCGATTAGTTGCCTTCCAAGTTCCGTTCCAAATGGTAGTTGGAGAATGAATGTGCATGTCGTCAGACCCTTTAGATGTAGTTTGTTTACTATTCGCGCGTGATTATTGCGGCTTTGCGTCGTTATGGTCTAGAGTATTTGATTTCTCGTAAAATAAAAATTCTTTTTTGCCACTACGTCTTGGTAATTGGAGGCAACTATGAACATCTGTGACGAAGGAATTAAAAATAATACCGCCCGTGTTCCGCAAAGATGATGATGTTACGCACGTGACGGAAAAAAAATTCTAGTAAATACCGCATACTAAATATGAATACTTTACTTGTGTATTTTGAAAATATGGTCATTATGATTCATTCTGCCTTTAATGCACTGGTAGGTTAAGACTTTTTCTTGGTTAAGACGTTTGTTTATGTTGGCTTGTCCATTAACTCCCGGCATAGAGGCTACAGTAGGAAGTTTTTATTTGTATATTGCTTTTAATCACATTATTGCTATTGAATTTTATTCCAGTACATTTCATAAATTCAAATTATGTTTGCCACAAATATCCTCAGTTACGAAAAGTAGTAAAAGAGGTTAAAAGGTCACGAAAAAATAGCAAGTAGGTAATGAGAATTTTTTATTAGTGAATATGGCGCCATGCAGTCATGTCTACCACGTCTGCGCACGTACACACGTACACAGTATTGTACATTGAGTTTTCCAGTAGTGGTCTCATTTCCAAGAGCTTTGCTAGTTTTTTTTTCATGACGATAATTAATATTCATGGTTTAATAGCCCATACAGCCAGACGTTGTCTGACAATCATGTTTAACGGAACATTTAAAAATAAATAGGGAAACTTTTTTCAAAGGTGGGAATTCTTTTCTTACAGCCATACAGGTTGCATTTGTTTACATTTTGACGCTCGTGAATGTAACTAGTACAAGCTGACCGAAAGTAGTTTCTTTATTATTTATTGTTACAAATTGTAGCAAAACGCAAGGATGGTAAGATAATAGTAACTCTTTTTACAATGACTGAACCAGAAAAAGAAGTTAACATCAATACGCCCGGCTGTTCCACTTGGGGAAATAAAGTGGCAATCTTTCCACTTTTTAAACAGCAAAATAAGATCAGCAAGGTTTCTCCACCTACAAAACCGGACGACAATGAATCGAAGCCTAGAAATGAGCTGCAGAGAAAAGTCAGTGGCTCAAATGTGTGGATGTATTACGAAAAGGTGCTGGATTCAGGTAATAAAATAAGCAGTGCAAAATGTTTAGTGTGTGGCAACACCTATAAAACCAAGTATGGTTCAACTAGTATTTTAATTAAACTCCTTGAAAAGCACCCTGACAAATATTTTGAATTCACAAAAAGTCAGGAAGTAAAAGAAGCACAAAAACACAAATGTGAAGAAAGTAGTGCCACTCAAAAAACTCTAGCAGAAGTGATTTCCAAAAAACAAAAAAAATGGCCTGCAGATAGCACAAAGAGTGAAGCTCTTACCACCAAAATTGGAACATGGATAGCTGTTAACATGCACCCCTTCACAATTGTTGAAGAAGAAGGATTTAGAGATATAATGGCAGAAGCTCTGCCCAGCTACAATGTTCCATCACGCCACACATTCTACCGGCGTGTGATACCCAACATATATGACACATTGAAGAAAGATGTCAATAATGTTCTACAGAGTAACCTTTGCAAGATAAAATCATTGTCTTTTACTACAGACATATGGACTAGTCGGTCCATGGACAGTTTTATTTCGCTAACATGTCACTTCATGGGGGATGATTTTGAGATTCAACGCTTGTGCTTAGGAATGTCGTGTTTCCATGGACCAAAAGATGGAAAAGCAATATGCGAAAAGCTAAAAGAAATTGTGAACACATGGCACATGGATCTTGAGGACAAAGAAATTCCTGTTTACATAGTTACTGACAATGGGCCAAATGTTGTAAACGCTGTTTCTCGTACTGCATGGATAGGTATTTCTTGTTTTTCCCATACACTGCAATTAGTAATTTCAAGTGCCAGAAAATACACCACAGGTATGGAAGACATTCTCAAGAAAGCACGTCATATTGTTGGACATTATTCCCAAAGCAGCCAAGCAAGAAGCAGACTCCAAACAATTCAAAAAGCTTTCAACGAACCCGTACTTGAAGTTGTTCAAGATGTTCCTACTCGTTGGAACTCTGAATATGCTATGCTTGAGCGCCTTTGTAAGCTGAGAAGTTCTATAACTGCTGAACTGGCTTCTGCAGAAACCAACTTAAGGAAACTGCAAGATTCTGATTGGGCTCTTCTGGAAGGTTATGTTGAAGTGCTGGCACCATTTGAAGAAGCAACTCGGGAAATAAGCAAAGAACAGTACCCAACATCATCATGTGTTATCCCCCTGCTAGATGGTGTGAAGGATAAACTGAATATATTTCTGGGTCAGGAAAATTCCAAAGGCAAAGTCTTTGCTGCTAATCTGCTAAAAGAACTAGATTCACGTTTTTCAGATGTTAGGAAACAGGAAACGTACCTATACGCCACAGTTCTTGACCCCAGATTTAAAAGTGTTTTATTTACAAACGAAGAGACCAGTGAAGTTACAAGAGGCTTGCAGGATGAGACCAGTGCTCTCCAAAACAATGATTTGGAGTACTCTGTAGACATTTCTTCGGATGAGCAGGAAGGAAATTCTGTCTGGGATAGTTTACGACGTGCTGCTAAGGTAGCTTGTAAAGAAAACCATGAACATGATGAAGTTACAAACTATTTAAGAGAGCCTATTAGTATTAAGAAAGGTAATCCCTGCGCGTGGTGGGCAACCAACAAAAAGAAATACCCAGCACTCTCAACTCTTGCAATGCGGTATCTTAGCATCCCTGCGAGCCAGGTTTCTAGTGAACGAATGTTTTCAGCAGCAGGTAATATTGTTACAATGCGTAGGGAGTGTCTTAATCCTGACACCATTGAGAAACTTGTTTTCATTGAACAAAACAAACAGTACCTATCTCATCTCAACAAAAAGTGACAATACTCTATGATACAATACTTGAGTGATTCTCTGGATTTGACTGATATGAAAGTGAATGTGCCTGCTATAAAACTGAATTTGTATTCAGGGTTATGTTCATAAATGCTGTGATTTTTTATTGTTACTTTTACACACAATTAAGTAACATTTGGAAGATACATTGTTTTTATACTTCTCTGTTAAATTTATTTAGGGGTCTGACTGAAATGATAGTGAAGGTGATTCCAAGGTTTTCTCTTTATGAATGTTATAAATTATTTTTTTACATGTGATACTTGAAAGTTTCACTGATTTTATACTTATGTCTTAAATAGATTTAGGTGTTAAACTCAAATGAAAGTGAAGCTGGCAACAAGGTTAATGTAATACTAATTATTAATGTTCTAAACTGTTTTGTTCTGTTCCTTTTTACACATATGGTTGTTTCAGTAGCATATAAACTTATTTATAAATACAAATAGTAGTTGAAAAGAACTTTTATATTGCTGAGAAAGTGACTCCCCTAAGAAATTAAACTTTTGCAAGATATTGCAAGTAATCAAATACTATAGTGGAATTTTTTTTGGTATGACAGCTCAAAGAAAAATTTTGAAGTAGTGACCGAACCGAACCGAAAACCGACATTTTTAACAAAAAACCGAGCCGAGCCGAACCGAACTGAAAATGTGGGAACCGATCAGCCCTAGTTATTTATATTCTTTCATTACTGTGTAATGGTCCAAATTTCAGAGAGAGAAAATATATAAACAATTTAGCAAAAATATTAAAAAATTAGGTTATACTTCTTTTTTATTTAGCCACAATGATAAGTCAAATGCTTCATTATGAGTGTTTGCTGACTTGCCGCAGGGTTTTTGATGAATATTTTTAGCACTCTTGTATGTACAGTAGTAAATGTGTCTGCTTAAGGAACCATGTTTCCGTGTAGTAGTACAGATGCTTGGAATGAAATGGCAAATTGTTATTTAAATTTCCATTGCTATTTCATCATATTCCATCTTTAAACTTAATCTGTGACATTATTATTAAACTTTCCAAGTTTATTATGTGTAAAGGAAAGTAAAAAATCTGTACATCTCATAATTTAAACAGTCATATAACACGAATGTGGTCAAAACATCATAAAAAGATCATACGTGGCAGATTTTCACTGAATTGGGAATAATAAATTAGGAAATTCACCAATTTATTATGAATACAATTTTTTTTTGTAATTATGACCAAATATTAGTCAAATTACATATTCTTTTTTAGTCTCAAAATTAAGCTCTGAAAATGGCATTTAAAAATGTAAACTTTTGATTCTTCAAGACTTCAGTTTCTGAGGGAAAAAAAAGTTATTTTTAAGACTTCTTTAACGGTATTTGGAGTGATTTATACTTGTATCTAAATCCCAAACCCAAAATACTATACATATATTTTTACATGAAGGTCATGTGAAAGATGTTCACAGTTGATGGAATTTGTTTTTAAAAGCAACATCATCTCATCTGCTCCTACAATTTAGTATCCATAGCTGTGAAAGGGACGTGTCTTATCAGCTCAAGAGCATGCTGCAATAGAGGCTCGCTCCCAAACTGTTATCGTAAGAGAAAACATGGCTGCTTGTAATTTGAGAAGTGAGGTTCTGTACTGCAACCAAGTTTAAAGATAAATGCTTCCTTAGTCCACTATTTTCTTCAACACACACTTTTGAAAACCACTACCAATTAGTGCCATGTCTCGCAACCAAGTGATGCATTTTGTCTGGTGACTCATTACAGTTACAATTTTAATGGGTTATTTATTTACCTATGAGATTCTTTTCTGCAATTATGTGTAATGTAAGCTGTGGACAGTGGAAAACAGGAAATAACTACATTGGTGGGCTACGAGGGAGGGAGCAAAAGATTGTGTTGAAAGTATTTGAGTATTTAAAAAAAAAAATATCACAGGTGTGAACAATGCAATTAAGAAAGATTCCAAAGCAACTGGCTTTTTTAAATGAACAATTTACACTTTTAGGATGTAACCCTAAGTACACCTAGTAAAGTATAAACGTATAAAGGAAAGGAAAGGCAAACAGAAAAATTCCTGTAAACAAACTTACGATGGCATTGTGCAGCTGTTTTTTTGCTGGATCACTCCCACTGTAGATGCTATTCCAACAAATTTGAATAGTGATGAATCACTGCCAGATTTATCTCATAACACTTTGCATAAGTTCATGCACAACATTAGGTTTGAGTATTTAAGAAGGGGAAACAAGACAGCACTTATAGAAAGTCCAACATAATTTGGTGGTGGCATAACTACTTGAGAGAAGTAAAACAGGTTTAAGGATTTAGAGAGCCATTTATCTATATAGAAGAGTCGTGAGTAAATGTGGGGTCTCTGTGTGGAAAAGGCATGGGAAGACATAACAATGATGAGCGCTCGACAGGCAGCCATTGAAGGCCTTAGTTCAGGTCTTAAACCTACAGGACATGGCACGTGTTTTGCATTAGTGCATGCAAGTAATGAGGATGGTTTTGTTGAAAATTCTGCTCTTACTTTTTGTGCAAAAAAGAACACAGCTCCCGATGAAATGTCTGCAGATGGGTATGCAGTGGTTTGCCAAATATCATTTGCCTAACACACTAGAGGAAGAAGGGGGGTTGTTATTATTTCAGATAATTCCTGTGCAACGTTGGCATGTGGGGATATAAAATAGTGGGTCACTGAAAAATTTTTGTTATGATGTCAGAATTATTAAACAGAAAGTGCTACACATAGTAGAATGGGAAAGACATAAGTATAAAAATAATTAAACTTGAAGAAATAGCCAAAAGCATAGGTCAAATTGAACTTCGCTTGTCTCCAAATCATTGTGAGCTCAATCCTACTGAAATGTTATGGGCCCAAGTGAAATTGTTTGTAAGACTTCAAAACACATCTTTCAAAGCACATGTCCCTAATAATACAAGGTTATGACCACTTACCAAAAGATAACTGAAAAACATGGAAGAGCTGTGGAGAGCTAACGAACTTCAGGATGACGAGGAAAGGATTTTGATAAGCGGTCATCTCCAACGCCACAACCCCATTCTTCCGGTCAGCCTTGTGCTTCTCTTATGGAAGGGGTATCAACTTTGGCCAGCGGTAGTGATAGTGATTAAAATGTGTGTGAACGGTTCCTTGTTGTAAGTAACAAAAAGTAGTGATTTATTACAAATTTATAAGTATTGTGGTATAAAATATTACAAATTAAAATATGAGTTCTTAAAATGCTTAGTGTGCAATCAAAATTCCAAAGAAACACCACCTTATTATACTTGTTAGATATTTGGCAACACCACAAGCTGTGTACTGCAATCTAAGATTGAGATGGTCTATACTTTATAGTTATGATTAGTGTTGTGGAATGTATTTGTTTCCATAGGTTACGTGAAACAAGGAAAGAAGAACTTTATCCTGGTGCCAGTTGCATTTGTAAATGAGCACATAGAAACCTTGCATGAGATGGACATAGAATATGCTCATGACCTAGGAAAAGAGGTAAATTTAATAACATGCTTAGCTATGTTATCCAGGGGCCATTTAAAGGGTGCATTGTAATACGTATTTGCATATACTCTGCACCACATTTACAGACACAATATGCCAAGAATTCTGCACTGTGTGAATACCAGAATGCAAGAAGATTCCTTATTGAGTGCACAAGCAGTCTGACAGGTATCATGGTTGCAATTGTGGCACTTACAGGAAAAAAAATTTTGCCTGTTGTTTTCTAAATCATAACTTAAAAATATACTAGTGAGTCACCCAAAAATTTTATCTAACGTGACTTACCTAGGTGTGCTCCAAATAGCAACACACAATGCCATTTTAATTTCTATGTAAAATTCTCAGTTTGAGTACAACAGCTGCGATGTAGTCTCTGCAGCAATCCTAGGTCGCAGCACTTGCTGGACATGCACACACACATTGAAGTGATTACACTTAATAACTTTAATATGTCACACAAAATATTATTTGAAGTATTGTGCACAGTTAGACATTCCCAAGATGGTCTACAATTCAAGTTATTTGTGCAAATTACTTACAGTACATACATCTTGTATTACCAGAATGGTTTCATTAATAACTATAAACTTGTGTTGGGTTGAATCCCCAATTTTCTCAAATCCAAATTACAAAGAGTACCTCAAATCTACCACTTGAATCCGAAGGTAGGTTTGAAAGGTTGAAAGTAAAATAATATACAATAAATAAGAAATAGTATTAACTATTAAATAGAACTAACATTCAATCCTTTAAATTTTTGTTTCACAAACTAAGTTTAGTAGTTTTTTTTTTTTAATGTAATGGCATGTTAAAAGTACAATATTTTAGGGAACAGTAATAAGTTAAGTAAAAGGGAAAAAAAAAAACACAAATATATCTTAGTAAACTTCAGAGTTGTAAGTGTAGAATTTTTGAATTTATTTTTTCTCCCGATTGGTGTGAACCAGGTGGTGATACGCGAAAAAGTACTTTAATTTTTGAAAAATTAAAATGTAATTATTGGGACAGTAATATTGGTTTCACTGTCAGTAAAGAATGGTTTGGAAAGATACGCGGCGTGAGTTGAAGGTCACGCCCGGGCAGGCAAGTCAGCCAGCTGACTGACGATAAAGCACATAACCACGTATCTCACGTTACGCTGTGTCGTATTTGTCACACAAAGTGCGATGGGAGGCATATAAAGATAAATGGTGTGACATATTTATAGCTGAGTTATATTCAATGCATTTATATTACGTAAAATATATTTTCCTACACAATTTTGGAACACATTAAATAAAGTAGCCTTGCTATTTATGGAAACTAATGCTCAAGTATACACGATTTCGAATAACACGAGCATTTTTAGGAACAAATTAGTCGTGCTAAGTGAGGGATAGGTGAACTTACTTGTATTTGCATTTCTGGAATATTTTAACAGTTGTAACCTTACTGTTGAATTATACTGTTTTATCAATAAATACAAATTTTTTTTTTTTGTAAAAATGGCCTTATTGAATGTGGGCTAAGTTGTGGCCTGGATTTCAATCAATAACAATCTAGGCATACTGTTACAAGTGTGTGAAATACACAGTTCCAAAAGGATAGCCCAATTGATAAGAATTTTATATATTAACTAATAATTACAATATTTATTTTATTACTGCACTTTAAATGACTCTTCACTAATAAATCACTCTTTCGTAAGTCTGCTTTATTATTCTACCCTGTAGCTCAGCTCGACGGTGTCTTTCTCTACAGTTTCTCTGTTATAATGCATCTCATCCAAACACACTGTGTCATCACATCATCCCAAGGCTCTGATTGTTGCACACAAAGCCCATTACTTGTCAAGGAATCTCCGACCCTCTTCATACTTGGAATGCTACGAGAATTCATCATAGTGCTACCAGTTTTTCACTCACTCGCCAATGTCACTACCAGCTGTCGTATATACCTGGCAAGTCCTGACCGCCACTTCACATGAAACGCAGAATGTACCAAACTAGACAGTAAAGTGCCACCCCTAGACTCTGTAGGTAAAAAGTTGTGGGTTTCAGAAAGCAGCTCACTAATGGAGTCTATGTACTGGTAGGGGTAAGGGGGAGGTACGGGTATTACCTGGTCGCAGTGAGGTTTCCCCAGAGATAAGTGCGGCCAAAGCGCCGCTCAGCAATCTCTGGTTGTCTCATAACAATACTATGTGCATACCGTATTTACTCGCAGATAGGTCGCGGCAATTTTACGGGAAAAAAATGAAGTGCGACCTATGTGTGAAGAAAAAATTTTTAAAATTTTTGAGAATTTTTTTTGCAATATTTTGCTTTGAAATGTGAAAAAGAAGTTTATATAGGTATAGGCAAATTTATTTACAATGTACACATACAGCGAAACCCCTTATTTACGTTACCGTTATTTACGTTTTCCCGTTATTTTCACTATATTCTTCAGGTCCCGTTTAGTTCCCATTTAGTCCAATACAATACTTTCACGCGAATTACGTCTCAAAAATCGAATCCATCCCGCTATTTACGTCACGTAACAACCACAAACAACCAGAAAATACCGTGGGTACTTTAAGAGTAGATAAGATTAGATAGTAGGCCTAAAAACATAGTGTAAAACGTAACGTTTATAGTCGGCAATGAACATTTAAAATCGCAAAATATACATATTTTATAACATGAAAAGTTGCTTTTATTTCTAAACATGTAATAATTTAAGCCTAGGCGTGTAAAAGTGCGAGTAATTATAGCAGGAGACAATCTAAAATGCACGAGGGAAAAACATAAACTCACGAATGTATAAACGTGGCTGATTGTTAAGTTCTGATACTGTATTTATGTCACAACTTAGCTGAAATACTGGTACGAGACAAACTTCACAAGATAAAATGAGCGGAGTCTTGGTAACTGTTTTATACGTATGTATTTTATAATTTCGGAAGTATTGTACAGTTGACGCATATTTTTTAAACTAACAATTTATTTCTGGGGGATCGTAATTAATTAATTATTGGTATCAAGACATCAAGATGAACGTAAACTTGAACATGTCACGGCAGCGAGAAAACTGGTGCGTATACCAATAAACTGGTATTAGAACTGGACATAACTGGTACACGGGAGGTGGAGCTTATATATTTTACCGCTAAGCTTCCATCTATTGGCTGGCTGCTGATGGAAGGTCACGAGTCTGGTCGGAGCGTTGAGTGAGTTATACCACGCATGCGCAACTCGGAGAACAGAGAGAGCCAGCCGGCGGCTACGCCGCGCCGTAACAACTGATTGAGTACAATGACCTTTCTCCGCGCACGGCGCTCTATTGACGGTAAATTTCCATCAATTTGCTGCCTTTTTTTTTTAAATTTTTTTTACTGTGGTGCAATGCGTATGTTTAATGAATTACCGGTGCTACCTATATGGGGGGAATCTTAAATACCAAATTCAAGACCTCAAATTATGGGTGCGATCTATATGCGATGGCGACCTATATGCAAGTAAATACGGTAGTTTTCATTTTATTCAGAACATTAATCTATTAAATACAATAACATTTTAATAATTTTTTTTGTATGTGAAATAAGCAATTGTATGGACATTTTACATTTGAGGTCCAAATATTTAAAATTTGGTCCTGTTTTTTAATAAAATAAAAACAGGTGGACAGCCAAGTGGAACCAGTGCTTGTGTTACCATGTATGTAAACAGTGTTAACTGTTAGATAAGAACATATGTTAGTTGAATGTGATGGTACTGACTGTCATGTACTGCGCAGCTCGGTGTAAAAATCTGCCGCGCAGCAGCGCCCAACGACCACCCGCTGTTCATCAACGCCCTGGCCGATGTGGTGATCAAGCACCTCGCCAGTAGCCAGCCAGTTAGTGCCAAGTTCCTAACCAGGTGTCCACACTGCACCAACACTCGCTGCGACAAGTCCAAGGCCTGGTTCGCACAGATCTGTCGTAGTTGAGTCTGTTTTTCCTGTCATTGTGGTTTAGGTAACATTTTCTTTTGAATCAAGAGACTTTCTAATCTCTTGTATCTTTCTTGTTTCAAATAAATTTTTTAAAATAAGATTTTTACTACTTCCTTTACTTAAGGTTAAAATAAAAAAAATTGGCACTGTAGTACCTGATGCTTAAGTAATTGTATCTCATGTCATTTGTTTCATAAGTTTTGTTTAACCTGTGACACCCGAGAAAGGTGAACTTTGATCTTGGGAGGCCAGTTACCTGTTCCTTGATATTGCAACTTCATAGAGCAACAAAATGATGCAATTATGTTGTACATAGAGCGAGGAAGATGTGATCTGGCCTCCCTTTTGTTTCCATTTCTTCTGGTAGCGTACTAATTTTCTTCTCAATAGAGGGCCTATCCCTTTGTTTGGAGGAATAAGAGTCTAAAGCGAACTAACCCGACAAAAAACAGTGCCGAATTACTACTAGGTACAACAGAAAGGAGAAAAAAATAATGAGGCCACTGCCCATAGTTACAGTTGATGCCAGACCCTGGCTAAGCCGTTATAAGGCTCATCCCTCCCCCCCCCCCCCCATAAAAAAAACAATATTAATATTTTAATATCCACCTAATGTCTCCAATGCAAATATTATGTGTCTATTAAATACATTATTTTGTGATGCAACCTGTTGAATCTGAAATACCGAAGTTTGACAGAAAAAGATTTCTCTATAAAAACAATTACTTGTGTCAGTAAGTTACAATTTACTAAGTTTAAGGGAGTAGTCTAATTGATGCTAGAGACATATATGCATACCTGCCAACTTTGACCAGTCCAAAAGCGGGAGGTTTTTAGTTGGGGGGGGGGGGGGGGGGGGGGGGGAGGGGGCGGGAAAAATTTGTTTATTTTGTAAATTTTGAAAATTATTTTAAGAGTAAACCAGCATGATTAGCACAAGCAATGGGCAAATTGTGTTCTAAAATAAAATACGTTAACAAACTCTGCTTTTGTCACACTATCTACTTTCCGACTTGTGTCACGGAAAACGTCTAATTTCTGATTTGATGCCATAGCATTGACGGCATGTTTCTTCGTATTTATATGCTTCAAAACAATGCATACAAAATACTCATCACGCAACTGCTTCTACAAAATAATATTTTTATCAATACACCGTTGAATAAATTCGGAGACTGTACTATAATGCTACCTCTACACTTTGTCTGTGAGCACAGACGCGAAGAAAGGCGAATTTGTTCAGGGACGAACAAACAATTCACACATAGCCGGCTGACAAACCGAAGAGAATTTGGGCACGAATGTAAACAGTATTATCATTTACTCATTATTAATCCACTCCATCTTTATTTCAAACCAACACCACCGAAAAACAGTTTATAATGTTGACAAAACACGCCATCTTGGAAAACAAATGAAACCTTTTTCTGGTTGGCTAATAAACACCAATGACAAACGTGTACCAAAACAGCTCCCATAATTATCCTAAATAACGTTTCTTTCTTAGATGTACGCTTAACCAAGTGTTTTAGCCGACAAATGTAGGCATTTAGGCTATTAAAATAACTACACGTTATGGTACGAACCGTAGTTACTATACGATTGTACGGAATAATGGTACAAACATATTAATTCTATAAATTTATTGCATTAAATACTTCAAGAGAAACAGAACCAAGAAATGGGAGATTTGAATGACAAATCGGGAGGGCGGGAGAAAGGGTACAAAATCGGGAGTCTCCCGCCTAAAGCGGGAGGGTTGGCAGGTCTGTATATGCAATCTGGCGAATTTGCTAGATTCACAATGGGTCAACATCCAACTATCACAATCTTACTTGGAACTCTTTCCTTAAAATCTACCCTTGGTAGGATAATGCTATGTCTACGACAGGGACCTCCAGATGTGTGGCTAATCAGACGACTTCTGGTAGAACCTGGATCCTCTGCGTGCACCTTGGCAATGTCGGGTATTTCCACAGGAACCTCAGCAGTGCTCTAACTCAGAACCTCAGTCCCTCAGCGATGTCGACTCAGGACCCCAATCTGGAACCTTCTGATGTTGTCTAATTGCTTCCAATAGTCTTTCTTTTATGACGTTTCGTAGTTACTCGTGACATGTAACTTTGCTTATTCACCCGTGTAAAATTTCATATTACTCTAGCTCAGGGCTGCCACCACTTTGAAAACAATATCCTTGTTTTCTATATAACATATCCTGTAAAATCCTGTACATTAAAAAATACAAAAAAATATGCAATTTTTATGAAAATTATTTGATCATAATGTACGTAACTATACTTCAATCAAAACATCACAATTTTTAACACTTTATACAAATATTTACACACACGTAGCCTACACTTCACCACTGGCAGTATTTAAATATCACTTTTTCAGATGTTTTGCCCTTCTCCTCATTTCTTCTGTTGGCTGGAATTCTGCCATATTCTTCCTAGAAGAGATATGCAACAAAGCATTTAGCATAGGCGATTCAAGACATGACCTGTGCGCTGTCTTGATAAGGTTGAGCTTACTAAATATCCTTTCCACCCCTGCATTGCTGTGTGGAAGAATAAGCATTGCCTTTGCAAGTTTACAAAGCAGTGGAAAACATGTTTTCCCATTAATTTCATACTTTGACACTTTATGCCAATACTTGTCAGGCTCGTGTGTCTTAGCAGTACTCAATTCTGCTGGTGGATCCCACAGTGAATATGCAACAAATTCAGAATTCAGTTCATCATATTCATTGCTTGCGATGACATTCAGAAATGCTTTGGCCAATCTCCAGAATGCTGTTTAGCTGGATCAAAAATGTCTATGTTCTTCAAAACATCATTCTTGAGTGGGAGAAGACGATGCAACTCTTTTGTACCCATCTCATAAAACTTACGAACACAATTGAAAAATTCTGTCTCTTCCTGTGAGTTTATTTGGTTATTTTCCAAATGTGTTCGTGTAGCATGACCAATGAAGATTCCTGCATTTGGAAGTTGGTTTTGCCTTCCAAAGTCAACAGCTGTTATATCAGGCGCTTTTTGAATTGCACTGAACTGAACAAAACTAGCGGTGAACTGGCGTAACAAGACACTCATTTCCGAGTATAATTTGTGCATATAAGGCCGTTCCTGTTGAAATAGAAGGTTAAATTTCAAGAAACGTGGTAGAGTTGCACTTAAAAAAAGAAAATACAGCTTTGCTGACTGAGTGCAAAATTTTTTTTATGTGCTGTACTGACGACTCCATATTACACTCTCTTGGTTCAATTTTCGAATTAAAATATTCTTGAAGTGCTGACCACTGTTCAAGAAGGCGATCAACACAATGCAGAATCGCAAGAAACCTGGTAAAACATGGGCGTAATATTTTATGTTCTGGTACATGAAGCAACTGCTGAATGTTTTTAAACTCATCTTGCCTTTTGCCAGATACTTTGAAATGTGTGTATACATCTCGGGTTAGCTGTTCACAAAGGTCTGGCAATTCACTGCAAGCATGTGATGCAGCCAAGTGGGCTACATGGCAAGTACAATGAAGGAACCATACATTTTCTTGCTTGCCTCGAATGCGTGACAATACAGAATTAAATTCTCCTACCATTGACTTAGCTCCATCTGACAACATGCTAATACAATTCTGCCAGGGAATGTTGTCTTCTTCGAAGGAATTGTTGACAACATTAAACAGGTTTTCACCTGTTGCTTTTCCCCTAAGTGCAACTACTTTGTAGAGGTGAGTTTCAACTTCTTTGTGAAAATTCTAGCCATTACCACAACTTGTCTGGTGACAGAAACATCTGTAGACTCATCAATTAGCAGGATAAATGGAGAATTTTTCATGTTGATACATAATAATAATCTCCTCTGCACATGAGCCAAGGGCTTGAGTAATAATTTGACTTGTTTTTGTACAGTTACAACTGAAGTTCTTTGCAATTTCACTGTCTGGAACATTTGGGCCGCTAATTTAGAAAAGCTGTCACTTAGCTTAACTGGCAAATTATTTTCACATATAAAATTCGCCCAGCGCAGTTCAGCATCGACGACTCCATGATTTTGTTTTATTACAAAATTTAACATTGAGCTACTACTATTACTGCCACAAGCGAAATTTCTTTTGTGGTAATCCCTTGTTTCATGCCGCCGCAAATCCTTTAGCTCTCCTTTGGCGATGTCAAACTCGGAATTACAAAATTTACACACCGCGTGATATTCATCTTTTCCTTTTTTTAGCCACGGAAGTTCCGATTCCCACTCACGTTTATATTTCTGCCTATACACAGACAGTTCATGAGATGTCTTAAATTTCTTCTCCATTGTTAAAAGTACCGTTGCTAGCTATGGAAGAATATCAAAAACATTTCAAATAAATAGCTATTGAACGCAACGAACGTCAAAATTTCGTATTCCAATACTGTTTGTTTTTGTCAACAAAATACACCGCTGCTAATAAAGAGCCAGAAAACGCTTATTGTCGCTTTCGACTTCCTAAAATCTATTGATTTTCGTAAATGTCTACTGAGTAAAATGAACACACTAATCGATATAACCATGTCGGAAAGAAAAAAATCGCTGTTGGCTAACCTGAAATAAAATATTCAGTTAACATGGCGGCGTGATGTTTACCGTTTGCGGTTCGGAGGTTAATGTGACTTAATCACGTAAATTCCAAAACTTTTTGAGGAACATATAAAAAAAAGTCTGAAATATCCGTGGAATTTAGTACTTTGTCCGCGAATCCGTTTTAACCTCTAAATATCCGCAAAAACGGATAAAATCTGTGAAAACGGCAGCCTTGCTCTAGTTATTCTTCTAATGTCAATTTCCATCATACGATGATGTAGCAATATTTGTTAGCAAATTCTTCTTTGTCACATACGTTTTGGCTTATTTAATCACTTAATCCAGTTTGGTACCCCAATTACTGGTTATATAATTTAAATATGAATTGTTAAGAAACTCTTATAAAGCATAGCTTCCAAGTTTTGTTCTGACTAAAACATTCAAATAGAATTTCTAACTGTTGATTAAGTCACGATGACTGACTTCTTCTCTGAAGGCTATTCGCAAATTCCTCCTTGAAGACAGCAGTCAGTCACCTATATGGTGACCGTGTATACCTGCCGGCCAATCACAGCCATCATTACTTACTAGCATCAATTATACTACTGCCATACAAAACACAAATGACGTAATTTTCATGTACCGTTACAGCAATAACATATTCTATAATCAAAATGGTACTTTTATGAAGGTTCACTACTAAACATACTACATATAATAAATTAAAAACTTAATTTATGAATTTATGATCAAAAGAAATTAGACTTCCTATTGGTCTCCTAGTGTAACAACAAATCCTTGATAAACAAAGAGTAAACCTGAAGTTAATATATGCTATACCAAGCAAAATAGTTAGCGAAGCATACAGAACAAAACACTTAAAACATAATACAATGCTTCAACGATAAAATAAATGTATTAAAATGGTACCATAAATAGTTGTGTGATAGAAGTATTTTACCCTTAAAAATAATTTGCTGTGTTTTTACACTTTGACAAAAATGTGTTTCATAATTCAATTTAATTCAGGGTGCACCCTTGTTATACAATGTACCCACACATGGGATAGTAGTGAAATCATATTTTTAAAACACTTATGTTTCAAGTGATCACCTATTATTAATTGTATGGATACTTTATTAATGAAACAAAATTCATGTTTAATTTTTAAAAGGAACTAGTCCTAATTTTAATAAATCTAGAAACTCCTGATTGTAAAAAAAAACTCCATTTTAATCGGACGAAAATCGTACTTCTATTTCAAAGGTTAAGCTGTAGGGAAAGAATCATCCAGCTTAAGAATTGATCTAACAAATTATTCATATTTACATAAATTTACAAAACAGATTAAAACTAACACTGTGATACAAGATAAAATTTTTTTGTTGAACACAAAAGTTGCACTGACAGTTTTTCGACAATATTTGTATGCAGGTAGGCATCCTGGATACTACAAGTTGAGACATGTCTCCATAAAGTCGGCCGCACTGCTGTACAGCAGGCAGCAGTCGTACAAGTACTGCAGCTTCCTCTTGGCGTCCGAGTGCACTTTAGTCCTGGCCCGTACGTAGCGGGCCAGCTTTATCAGTTTGTCTGCCAGGTAGTGCAGCCATTGTATGTTTGTCTTAGGTTCAAACCTTTTCCAGTCATCTCTGAAACAAGCAAAATTTTTGTTTACAATACTAACAGATTTTTTTTTAAGTTAAGTTCTAGAAAGTTATTTAAAAAACAGTACTATTACTGCTCATAGTCACTGGGTATGCATTTATACATGGGGAAATGGTTTACTGTTGGGTAAAATATTTTACAAAAAAAAAAAAGTATACTCTGGTTAGTGTGTTTCAAAATTGCAATAATGATTTTGACACTCAACACATCAAACTGCACATGTCATTATAGACAACTACATTTTTGTGGTGAAAACTAATGGAAAATAATATGATCTTCATTTGATTCATATACCAGGAGGGATTTAAGAGGGAGGAAGGGACACTCCTCTCCTATCGGATTGTGTGAATATCAGTTTGAACTAAATTGAAAAAGAAATATCAAAATATTCTTGAGTATGAAAAACAAATTTGAATAGCAAGCAGTTTTTTTTTATTTGTATGACCCTTTAACAGTCATACTTGAACAAATACTTTCACTGTACATGGTTTGTGCAATGACAACACAATGAATATTTCAAGTTAATGGGTATAAATACTGAAAAATAACTACACACTAGGTATTTTTTCAAACTTTTAGAGATCAGTTTGAGACGGTTGCCAACTATTCGTTATTCAACTGTTCTAAATATTTAAAAAAAAAAAATTCAGATAGCAGATTACACCTATCCCTTGCTTAGCATGTCTTCAGATTGCGCGGATTCATTTAGCGCGATGTGAATTTTACTGCCCCAGTCTTGAATAGCACGTCTGTAAATATTTCAGTTAGCACAAAATCTCGGCAGGCAAAAAAAAAAAAAGTCGAGCACAACGCCACGAAGTCTGTTTCAACTTCTGTGAACAACAGATGTGCAGTGGGATACAGTTAGCCAAACAAGGGAGGAAGAGATGAGCGCGCAGGTCTGTCTACGCTATCGGCTGTTGTACAAACATCAGCTATGGCAAGTTAAATTGCGGCTATGGAGTGTAAAGGACAAACTGTTTTTACGTCCGCGCGTATGCCGCCGTGCCGTACTGTTGTCACCTGGCCACAAACCGGGCCATGAACTTAGTCTAGCCAGTAGCAAGGAATGCACACAAACAAAAGCAAAGTCTGCCCATTCAGCTGCCGGTAACTGTAAGTGCTTGATCACTCATAATGCATCGTGTTCAAGTATTTGAGACAAAACTAGAAGTATTACGGCACGCAGATTGTCATGAAGGCCACGCTTATGTTGGTCGCACTTTAGTTTTAAGCAAGTGAACTGTGTGCACAATCGTACAAAATAAGGACTCTATCACACGTTTATATAAGTCTGACGCTGTTGGTTGTACTAGTGGGAATATATTTCACATTAGATACTGGAACAGAAATTAAGAGATGATTGATCCATGGAAAAGATTGTTAAATGAATTTTCGAATAAAAAAAATAATCATTGGCCTGACAGGATTGGTGTGAACCAGGTGGTGATAGGTGAAAAAGCACTTTAATTTTTGAAAAATTAAAATTTAATTATCCAGACAGTAATATCGGTTTCACTGTCAGTAAGGGATGGTTTGGAAAGGTACGCGACGTGAGTTGAAGGTAACGTTCGGGCGGGCAAGTCAGCCAGCCAACTGACAATAAAGTACATAACCACGTATCTCCCGTAACGCGGTGTCGTATTTGTCACACAAAGTGCGATGGGAGGCATTTAAAGATAAACGGTGTGACCTATTTATAGTCGAGGGTTATTTAACGCATTTATATTACATAAAGTATATTTTCCTACACAATTTTAAAAACACATTAAATAAATTAGCCTTGTTATTTATGGGAAATAATGCTTCAGAATACGCAATTTCAAATAACATGAGCATTTTTAGGAACAAATTTGTCATGCTAAGTGAGGTATAGGTGTATTCTGAATGCTGAACTTCGGCCATTCTGTTGACTATACACATGTTTAAATAAAATTTGTCCCACTTATATTCTTTATTTGAGTAAATACACATTTATCTTGTGCACCCATGACTTAACCTAAATGTCGATATTTACATCAAGTTGTATGGAACAACTTCATTACACTTTGTATCCAACCTACAATTGAATATTCATTATTTCTTTTTGATATTTGAAATTTCGAATGTTCATGCAGGCCTACTTTTAACTAACACAAATATGTTTTTATTTTGCAACCTATGAGGATTGCAGACTTTTTCTGCCATTGTCTGAGGCTGCCTTGCTCATGGGTTCTAGCTGCATCGAAGGCTAAGGGTTCACCAATGTTTCAGTCGACATTGCATACTACAGAAGAACAAATAAAGACCTCCTTGGGTAAAAAAAAATTCAATGTAATCCGAACTGCGTCCAACTAATATTGTATGTACAACAAAGCATTTTGAGCATGCTTCACACAATTATCTGCAACTCGAGTAGCTTTGCATGTGGGAATAGAAAGTAATAGAGATGAGCTAGTGAAACCAAGACAGAAAAAGAGGGGCAGTGTAGAACAAAGAAGCCCATTATGTCACAATACACCACCAGACAGACCTGCATTCCAGGCGGGCAGTGAGATGAAAGTGTTACGTGAGTGGGGGCCAGACACATTTCAGAATGTGCCAAATCAAAGAATGCTGGCTCAAAGAGAGTCCACTGTGTCATATAATTTTTGTATAACATAACTTAATTCAATATATTCGTGCAAAGTTGTACACACAAACAAGTAGAGATGGACTAGTCTATATATTTTTAAGTCAAGCCAAGCTAAATTTAGTAATAATACCTTTGAGTTGAGATCAGACTTTACTAAAAATAATTAAGCCCGTAAAAATTCCATTGAGCTTGAAATACTAAGAATAAAAATAAATAATGCATGAAGAAACTTACTAATATAAATCATATTTTTACTTCATTATGCAAAATTATTCAGGCAAATATATTAAATGTTCATAGACCTAATATTTTAACATTTATAATGCTTTTAGCTTTTACTATTTAATTAAACTTTTTATTGTTACACTATACAATGGAAACATTAAAAACTGGCATCAAATAAATCAGGCAATCAAGAAAGTGTTAGCAACCAAGAAAGGTGAACTGGGTATCACTTTTCCTTTACTTTTACAATTTTCTGGTTAACATCTATGGCTGTAGAAAGTGTGCGTAACAATCCAAGGTCATTTTCCACTCGAGCAAGCACATCAGTCCATGAAAACGTCTGCTCGAGTTAGGTTCTAGTGCCGTTTATTGTCTTAAAATACTGAGTTCGAGCCACTAGTCTCGCTTGGTGCTGGCCACGGTCTAAGAAGGGGAGGTCTGGACACTCGCCAGATAAAAGTGACTACTTACTGTCTCCATAGTTCGTTCGACGTCCGCTATTCAACTCTAGCGCTAGGTGTCTTGCGGTGGAAATATATCACTAGGTGTTATGATGAATTTGTCAATTCTCGTGAAAAACAAACAAGAGGTAAATAACATACGATACGACGATAGTTTAAAATCATCGCCGGAGGACGCACAGTAACGTGATAATCAGGCATAGGGCCACGTTTCCGCAAACTATGTTAATATCTATAAAACTTAAAAAAAATACACTCGTTTAAAACGGTAATTTTATGCAAATTACTGAAAATATCGCAATGCCGTTTTGCAGAATAATCAGGAATCATGTAAGGAAGTAAAAATAAGTTTTTTTTTACTTTTTTATTTCCATGGTGGCCCTCTACTCCATAATTACAAACGTAGAGAGTTACGACAGTATTTGATGCACTGCAATGAATTTTAATATAAATACACTATATTCTAACATTTAAAATTAAAGGCTGAATCAAATTACATAATTTGGCTGATTTACGTATTTGAATAACAATACCAAACCTGCATTTACAATACATTATTTGCTACACAAATAAGTGCCATCGTCAATGTTTTATGTCTCATGTCAAGGGTTGACGCTTCAGCTTGGGTGCATAGTAGGGACGTATTTTTATTTTTATTTTTTATTTACATTGCATTACAATATCCAAATAAAAAATATATACTTTTTTATAAGTTGTCGAAAACAAACAAGACGCACACACACAGCAAGCAAAAATAATGTCTTCGACCACATGAATGCACAGGTATTGTAATGTAAATTACAAACGGCGATTACTCCTAAACGAGTTGGAATTCCGTATCTGCGCCTTTTGAAATAACAAAGGAAAGTTTAGAGCACTGAATAAAATTTTTTTGGGATTTTTATTATTTTTTTTAAGGAAGAGACCGCACTCGTTTTGCAAATTTTATATTTTAATAAAAAATGGTGTATTGTCAAACTACTTACAAACAGGTATTATCAGGGTTGTGCTGGTCATTAATAAAATTCGACATCATACATTCCATTTTTAAAAAAGTCGGGCCTATACAAAAATAAGTAATCTTTAGACTACATTCATACAAATAATAAAATTTAACTTACTATTCCAATGACGTTTCCGAACTGATCTTTGTGTTCCTTTTTTTGTGAGAATGTCGTCTTCCACAAAATGTTTTTCGCATACATAATGGGATCTTTTAATTACAAACTTGTCTCATTGAATTGCTTTCTGCCACAATTGCCTAACATTGTCATCATTGGGAACTCGGAATATTGCAACTTTCTCGTCCGACTTTGCCTGATAATTTGTTTTGCACCCAGGTGCAACACAATGGTTAGGCATTTTCACAATTAAAATAATATACGCTTATTCTCTTTACTAACAATCAATGCTCCTTGCTCACAATGAAGTTCCCGGCTTCCCGCAAATGCCAATGTGGAAACTGTACTTCGTAACCTAATTTACCTAATTTATGAAATAATTCCCAAACTTATAAAAAAATAAACACATCCAATTTAATACTGTATCGATATATGGAGATGAATGCATTTTTAACATTTAAATGAACATTTAAATGATTATTATGTTGAGTTGTTCATAACAACAAAGCTTAAAATACCACCGCAGAACAACCAGCGCTACAGGTCAGATGGTGGAGCGGAGCGGAACTACGGAGACATTAGGTGTGCCACTTTTGCATGCTGGCCTGGTTGGGGAGTGTCCAGACCTCCCCTTCTTAGACCGTGGTGCTGGCCATAGATGCTACTATCGAAGTGTGCAGTCTTCCTGATACTATCCATATCTATGGTGCGATAAAGTTATTTTTCTACGTTTGCAAAGGTAAACAATGAACGTTTTTCAAAATAAAAGCATTAAAACGTAGTTTAACAGGAGGAATATAAGAAAAAAAATTGTAAATCTTAAGACTTTTCCGCTTCTTAAAAACGTATGAAACGGGAAATTAATTATTTTATAAGTGTATGTTCCGGGAAAGTAAACCATTGTAAATATAGTACTTTCGGCGGGACCAACATTAATCGGCGTATGAAACGGGAACCTATCATCGAGGTACTACTGTAGTTGTATTTTGTACGATGGCGACTCAAAACTTAACTCAATACAAATGAACAAGCATTCTGGTATCGAAAAAATGTATCGAACTTACAGTTTCGATACTAGATACTTTGCGATACCGTCAAGTATCGAAGGTATCGAGGTATCGAAGTATCGAAAATCCCATCACTACTAGATAGTCAACAAGGTGTAAAACTTTCATGTTGCTATGTTTGTACTTAAAAACCAATAACATTGACGCTGTAGTAAAAAAAAGCACATTTGAGACATATGCTGTTAGAAATCTATGATGTACTGTGGGCCTTCAATTCCAAAATGAAGTCGATCTCCAGTGTTTGAAACGTAAATAGCGTTTTCAGTGCAGTTTAAATACATAAAAAAATTGTGCATTAAGAAACCTGCTGGAAAATGCAAATATGAGGTTTCACTGTAATGTGTTTGTGAAATAGTGGTAGGTTGATTTTATGCTAATTGTAAGTATCAAATAAATGTAATTTTTAAGAAAAATCCTACTGAGTCATATCTTGTTGGGTACAGTGCACTTTACTTTAGAGCTGAGTAGAGATGAAGCTGCTCACTGGACTCTGCTCAAGTGTTCGAGTCTAGGTCCATCTTAACAAAAAAAAAATTCCATAAATATAATAAAACTAAACATTAAACACGTGAACATCTGCCAAGCTTTTGATGCTCTACAGAACACATGGAGACCTCATCTACGTATGATGAAGAGAAACTCACTCGACAGCAACCCGCATCATGGTGTAGATCTGGAATTGGTAGTCACTGCACTGCTCCAGGGGCACAAACAGGTCTGGGTCTAGTGACAGATCGTTAAAGATCTGGCAGCCCTCAAACGTCATCCGTGAGAGAGTGAAGTCTATTATGGTTGCCTACAATCAATCAAACAAACCAATTTTACTTACATGGCTATAGTGAACCTACAAATCATTTGAGCTAAAATATATATAATAATAAAAAAAATGGAATTACAGTATGGTAAACCAATTACTTCCTAGTGAACGTAAGTTCAATTCAATGGTATTTGTAGTTATGGTAGGGTTCTTAGCTTGGTAGCTTAAATCAAATCATAAGGCATCAAGCTTGTGGGAAGGGTCGTTGGTCGGTAAAATTTAGAGGTGGACAGGAATAGCATTTTTACTTCGGGACGGGATTCAGTCTGGAAATACATTACATTTTCGGGATCGGGAGCAAGAGCAGTAAATTGTCTCTTAGCTTGATGTACAGAAAATTATATTTACTTTTAAAATGTGCGTATTTTTAAGTCTTTTTTTTTTAATAAACCATCTACATTTATAGTCCAAATCACAAAAAAAAGAAAGACACACAAATACAAATAATAAATAACATAAAATGTAATAAATACAAACATCTTGTGTCCTACTCTACTTTAAATTTTCATGAAGAAACACCAACTCTTCAACATGTTCACTTGTTAATTTTTCTCTTTTGGCAATGACATTATTGCCAGCACTAGAAAAAAACCGCTGGTATGCCAAGATAACTCAAGACAATGTTTTTGAGTGTTGGAAATCAAATTATATTATTTTTCCACCACAAAAAAGGATCCTCCGTTATGTCTATAACAGGTTCAAGTTCTGACCGAAGAGATTTGTTGAAGTAGCAGAGTGTTTTTGAGCTTGAGAAGCCAGCATGCCAAAATCCTCCCATAGAGAGCCAGGATTCTGTGGAGCAGGCCTTTGTGAAGCTGAAACAAAAACAGATTGAAAACATAGTCTAAAAAAATTGAATTTTTTATTACTGGAATAATTGGTTATTTATTAATGGTTTACTTACCGGTATGGTTATGCTCAGTCTTGTAGGATTGTGCCGGCTCTGCTGTGTAAGGAAATGGATAGCTGCATCCTTCTCATGCTTGTCTAGAAGAATGTGCTTGAAGCGGGGATCCAGCATCATGGCTGACAAATATGGTTGCTTTGTTTTGTAAGCAGGACACCTTGATTTAAGTGACAGTAGTAAATTGTGCCGAAATGTTTTCCCAGTTCCATGTTCATTTTCAGCACAGTACTTGTCCAGTTTGTTTGTTATTAAATAAATTATTGAAATAACAATTGAACTTATCAGTGTCCTTTCACCACCCACCTCCACTGTTGCCTGATAAAGAGGTTTGAGAATTTTCACATATGTATCAACCATTTTCCATTCTGAGATACTTAGATTGTCATGATTTTCCTTCTGAAAGCAAGTTCCTTGAAATAACTTCCTTCATGGTCAGTGACCGTTCAAGCATCAAATATTCAGAATCCCAGCGTGTTTCGCAATCCTGAATCACTCCCAAGTTCTGGCAATCTCAATTGATTTTGAATTTTATGAAGCATCTCCATGCCTGTAGTGCTATGCTTATAGTAACCAACTATAGATCTGCATGCTTTAACAAAATCTTGTATTTCTGCAGAAATCTTCTTTGCATCAGACAATACAAGCTGTAAAGTATGTGCAAAACATTGCTAGTGACTGAAGGGTTTTAATAATGAGACTGCAGCCTTCATGTTCCTTGCATTGTCAGTCACTAGAAATACAGGCAATGTGCTGCATGTATCACTCAGATTCCATTTCTGTAAGCATTCTTTGAATTTCTCGCATATTGCATAAGCAGTGTGGTCACCAGAGAAATGAAATGAACCTATGTATGAGACTGAATACTGAAATCTTGATCCATGTAGTGCATAGTAACTGACAAGAATGCAAGATTACTTCTCGACGACCACAAGTCTGTTGTGAACGCTAGAGATGACACAGTGGAAACGGCACTGCCTATTTTAGCATTCAAACTGTTGACAGTTTCTTCTTACAACTCTGGAAATATTTTCCTGCTGAATGCATTGCTCGATGGCAGACTGTACAGAGGCTGAGCCAATTTTAAAACATTTTTTAGGCCTCTTTCATCAACAATGCTAATGCTGTATGGATGACAACCATTTGCTAACCATTTACCTACTTCTTTTGTCAAAGCCGTTTGCTTGGGCTGATTTGTTGGTACATCTGATTTAACTGAATTTTTCTCACTTCTGCTTGATATTTGAAAGATGTGTATTTTTCCTGAAGAATGGCCAACTCATTTTTTGCCTTCGGATGTTGTGTTAAGTGTCTGTGCATACCTGTTGTGGAACCATATTCCGTTTTCAGGACAGAAGGGCACAAAATACATTGCACCTTGTTATTTGGTAATTTCTTAAACAACATCCAAATAGGCACAGAAGACACACCTGGTTCACTTTTGCTACTGCCTGGAATGCCAGGCTCCATCGTTCACACAAGTGTATAAACTACCCTTTTTTATTAAATGAAATTTACCGGAAATAATTATCACGCGTACTTTAAAAATACCACTTGTTTTTAATTGTTCACTTTCATTCTTACATAATACTAACTACTAAAACGTAGAACCTTCTGATGTTTATGAAAGATGTTTATAATGGCATAAACATTTGAAACATTTGAAACTATATTAGCGTTTCGAATATTACACATTTGGCAACACTGTTTATTGTTGCTCTTGTTAAGTTTCAAGACAAATTATAACCTAAAAATACTGCAAAGATGTTAACATTCGCCAAACTTAAAAATAATATTCATCTTTGAGTTCTTTATTTTTTGTGATGTCTTTGTACTTTGTTCGTTTAATACGTATAAGAAGTTATTACGGGACGTATGTACACATAACGTATTTTTTTTTATAATATAAAAATTAGTACGACGAAGGTTTTAAAATAATATTCATCTTTGAGTTCTTTATTTAGTCAGAGATTTATTTTAAACAATGTTTATGAACGAGTGTTGAATTTACATTAATGTTTATAATATGTATTTTATTTTTTGTGATGTCTTTGTACTTTGTTCGTTTAATACGTATAAGAAGTTGTTACGGGATGTATGTATACATAACGTATTTTTATAATATAAAAATTAGTACGATGAAGGTTTATACTATTTAAAAAAATTTGTTTTACCAAGGTACTATCCTGAAGAGAAAAATTATTTTCCCGACGTTCGGGAATGGTTTTTTTCCCGACTTTTATCCCGAATTTCGGGATCCCGTCCACCTCTAGTAAAATTGCAATAAAACTGGAATAACACAGAAAAAAAGTCTTTTAACCATATAACACAGAAATTCAAGTAAATACACCACAAAGCACAGAGATGCAATCAAAATCATGAAAATTATCAGCATTTTAAATCAAAACTCAATACTAATGATAAATACATAATCTTTTAAATACTAAATTCAATGAAAGTAATTTATTCAGCATGAAGTTTGTACTACATTTAATAAAAAATTAGAAAAAGTTTCCTTTTTTTTTTTTAACTTGAAACTGTTATTAGTTACTCATTTTTAAATTACGATGTTATTACATTTTTCAAAAACAAAAAACTTAACAGATTAATTATATTTTTTTCCGATATTACATATCATTATACATACTGTAAAAGTGCATCATGTGTCAGTCAAAATGAAACTGTTTTGAAAAAAATTAGTATCACGGAACATTTAAGTGTCATATATGATCAGTAATGTGCTATCTTTTTTAATAAACATATTTGATAAAAAATAAAACCAACACCAAAACTCTTGTTCTAAAAGCAAAATTGGCCTGAAAATAAATCCATAAAATCTTGTCTCTAGTCATGGGTTCAATCCCCCTAGAATCACACTACTATTAAAAACTAAATCGGTATTCAAGTGGTTATGAGCCCACTATCATCTTGGAAGTCTCATCAAGAGCTCTTCACATTTATGATAAGTAACTTACTTAAGTTCTGTATGTAGAAACCAGTGTTTGCGCACAACTACCTAAATAATTATATTTGAATAATTCTTTCAGAAAATACAATTGGAGAGTAATCTTATGAAAAAAATTGTACCACATGCACTTTACCTTTACTCCTTTGGTTTCTACGTGAACTTCTGTCCCGTGTATCCTGAAGGAAACAGCCTTGTCGTCAGTTGGAGACACCAGAACGTTGCCCCAATGAAGGTCTCTGTGTTCAAACTCCAACTCCACCTCTGCCACTGCCAGACTGCATGTCACCTGGAAACAAAGGTACTGGACTCCTGAGGTCCTGTCCCAGGGGACACTTCCAGCTTCCTTCCAACCCGCCCCATACACACTGGCTGGCCGGACAATCTAACCCTCCTTATCACTCAGATGGGCAGCTATTTCCCCCTACATGCCTCCCTGCTTCAGAGGGTGTGTCACAATGGCAAATCAAAGCCATAGTAATTCACATTCCAAATTGAATGGCGACAGCCACTTGCATGGATTAAAAAAAAACTGGAATGCAGTAAAAACCCTTGTTTAACCCTTTTTTTTAAATTTTTTAAAATGATATTTTAATCAAAAGCCCAGACTGAAGACAAAATTTATTTTGTAAATAAGCAAAACCAGAACTATTTTGCAGACAAGATATCTGTTAAAAGTGATGTCGTCCCAGGTGCTCCCGTGGCTCGCACAGGTCGTTATGCCACCTCGGTGCCTCACCGGTCGGCGTGTGTGGTCGGTGGTAGTGTCTCAAACGGGTGTAGGTCGATTGTCATGGAGAGCGGAGATCGACTCGAGCCCTAACGGGACCTGCCAGGACGCGCCAGTTGGCCTTCACCCCTCAGCGCGAGCAGTCGTGTGTGACTCGCGGAGTTCGGCGATCGGTGTTCGTGTGCGGACCGGACAGTCGTGTGCGTGCCGACAACGTTAGTCGTGTGTGTGGTCCAACCACTCCTGCCTGCCACGTGGCGACGTCACGACCACCGAGAGACGGAGTCTCATGCTGTGAACTAGCCCACAGCAACCACCCCTGTTAAAGGTTAGTTGGCACCCTCAGACACCACCCAACCACGCATCAACATCGGCAGGACGACAAATGGCGCCCAACGTGGGGCTCATCAAAATTGCAAACAATTCAGGCAAAGAAAACCCGTCAAAATTCCCGTCAAAACTACGGCAAAGTAGTCGAAAGGCGAGCCAGGACAAAGGCGAGGAAAACGCGCGCGCAGGACAAAGGGCGCGTCTGACCAGCGCCCTTAACGGGATCCAAGGGCAAACGAGGTCGCCCCACCCCCACCCCAGCAACGCGCGCGCTAGAAAGGAGCACCGGCCACCACTTTCCCCTCTCCGGTCCGCCGAGCGCGCACGTGCACCAAAGAAGCCAACTCCGGCCGTTCGGCACCCGAGCCTAACCGAGTGGAACCGAAGGCAGCCGAGTCGGCACACTCGTCCGCGGACCGCGTCCACGGACACATCCCGTCTCCCGGGGCGGCCAGCCACGTTCCACGAGGATGCAGAGAGATCCGGACATAGCCATCGACATGGAGGGATTGTGTGAGGACTGTTTTAGACCCTTTCCGGAGTCACTCGTAAATAACGAGAGTGCTCAGTGTCAGTGTGCGTGCGGCCGCGTCCGCGTCAAAGAGGAGCAGCCGGGAAGCGCCGCAAGGGGTACAACAAACACGCTGTGCGCAGCAGCGCACTGCCGCGCGCAGCCAGGCGAGACGGCCCGATGCCTACAGTGCGGGGTCACAAAACACCGCGCGTGCTCTAAAGTACGCGAGTTCGTGCATTTTCGTGATGGGTTGTTCCTCTGCGTCACCTGCGAGAGCACAATGATGCAAGCGTACCACGCACAGCTGACCCCCGCGCCGCGCGCCGCGAGTGGGCCGGTCATACTGCCGGAGTTCGCGGGTCACGCCCACGAGGACCCAGCTATGTTCTTGCGGGTATGCAAGGAAAAATTAGCACGCCATCACATCGCACCAGAGGAGTGGACAGAACGCGCCAGCAGCCAGTTGCGCGGCGACGCCCGAACCTGGTGGTCTCAGACAGGCGATTACGACACCGCGTGGACTGATTTTGCACGACGCCTGGAGGCACGCTTTGATGACTCGCGCGCATGGGCCTGTTGCATGAACGAGTTGTTCTGCCGAGCCCAGTCTAGCGGGGAAGGAGTAGAAGCATTTGTGCACAGGAAGCTGCGGCTCTACCGACGTCTAACACTACGCGGTAGGATACAGGATGTGCTACCGAACATTGTCGAGCTCTTGACGCACGAGGTACAGCCCTTCGTGCGTACTGCAGTGGAGAAGGGACTAGACGCTTTCCTCGCCCTCGCAAGGGAAGTAGAACAGGACCTCAAGGCAGCACGAGACGACCGAAGCGTCACGACGCCCCAAGTCCCACAGGCGAGGCCGACAAGACGCCTGGAGGACACCCTGGCCGTGGTGCGATATGTGCAACCCCCCCCCACCAAGGGAATCCCAACCCCAGTCCAACTTGCTACAGGAGGGGGGAGGGGCATCGCGTCCGAATCAGGGCGGCCAGGCGGCGCAACAAGCACGGGCAGGCAGCCAACGTGGCGGCCCTACCAGTGAACGTGACGATCATCCGCCACGCTGCCAATACTGCCCGACGCCCGAACACCACTGGCATAAGGTGTGCCCACCAGAGAGGCGCGATGGATGGCGTCAAGGGGAGGACCCGCGCCGTCGGGAAACTGCAATTAGGGGGCGACGACGCAGTTGGCCGCCGTCCCCGGACCTCACGCCCTGCCTCCGCCGACACACCGCCTCACCTACCACTCGCCAGTGGAGGCGGCCCACCGCACCCGATGACGGACATCCCCTCGTCGCCAGCGAGCGACACCATTCACCAGGCGTCGTCGGTGACCCGATCCACAGCTGGGGGGTCGAGAGACGCACCGTCTCACCTACCGTATCACCTACCACACGCCAGTGGAGGCGGCCCACCGCACCCGATGACGGACAGCCCCTCGTCACCAGCGAGCGACACCATTCACCAGGCGTCGCCGGTGACCCGACACACAGCTGGGGGGTCGAGAGACGCACCGTCTCACCTACCGTATCACCTACCACTCGTCAGTGGAGGCGGCCCACCGCACCCGATGACGGACAGCCCCACGTCGCCAGCAAGCGACACCATTCACCAGGCGTCGCTGGTGACCCGACCCACAGCTAGAGGGTTAGAGACGCACTGTCTCACCTACCACTCGCCAGTGGAGGCGGCCCACCGCACCCGATGACGGACAGCCCCACGTCGCCAGCGAGCGACACCATTCACCAGGCGTCGCCGGTGACCCAACCCACAGCTAGGGGGGTGAGAGACGCACCGTCTCACCTACCACCCGCCAGTGGAGGCGGCCCACCGCACCCGATGACGGACAGCCCCACGTCGCCAGCGAGCGACACCATTCACCAGGCGTCGCCGGTGACCCGACCCACAGCTGGGGGGTCGAGAGACGCACCGTCTCACCTACCGTATCACCTACCACTCGCCAGTGGAGGCGGCCCACCGCACCCGATGACGGACAGCCCCTCGTCGCCAGCGAGCGACACCATTCACCAGGCGTCGCCGGTGACCCGACCCACAGCTGGGGGGTCGAGAGACGCACCGTCTCACCTACCACTCGCCAGTGGAGGCGGCCCACAGCACCCGACAACGGACAGCCCCACGTCGCCAGCGAGCGACACCATTCACCAGGCGTCGCCGGTGACCCTACCCACAGCTGGGGACCCCAGCCAAGCACCACCGCGCCTGGGGCGGATGGGACAGAAGGCTGGAAACCTCATCCGCATCCCTGTCTCGCTGGATGGGAGGCCGGTGGAGGCGTTGGTGGACACCGCGGCGACTCACACCTACGTTGCGGCCCACCTTGTCCCTGATGCTGAAGTGACACCTGAGGCCGACACCATTCAGCTCGCAACAAAGGGATCTAGCACGGTCACGACTGGGCGTGTGGAGGTGAGTGTCGGCATAAGGGACTATGTGACCAGGACGTGCGCACTCGTAGTGCAGGACATCAGGGATGAGCTCATCCTAGGGTTACCCTGGCTAGTCCAGGAGGATGCTAACATAGAAGTCGGGGCAGGTAGGATGTATGTCGGGACCCAGGGGCGCTGGACCGTGTATGGGTTGTCACATCGCCGCCCACCTACCTGGACGGATCCTACCCAGCTGATAGGCCTACGCCACGGCGTACCACCAGACTATTGTGCCCTTCTAGACAGAGCCCTCAGGCAGCAACCGCAGGTGTTCGCGTCAGCTGATCGGCTGCGCCGCACGAATATTACAGAACATTGTATACCCATGGTACCCCATGTTCCTCCATTCACCAAGCCAGGGGGTTTCGGTCCCCGCGAGCTCACTGCCATCCAGGAACAAATCACAGAAATGCTGGGGGATGGGGTAATAGAGCCCAGCACGTCACCATACAACTGTCGCATAGTCATGGCCAGTAAGAAAGACGGCTCCCTGCGTTTCTGCATCAATTTTAAGCCAATTAATGACCTAACCATCCCGGCACCACCCCCACTCATAAATCTTACAGAAGCGCTCACCAGCATGGGCGATGCCCAGGTGTTTACGTCACTAGACCTGAAGTCCGGCTACTGGCAGGTGCCAGTTCGGCCTGAGGACCGCCCCAAGACAGCCTTCACTGCACCCGATGGGCGCAGGTTTCAGTTTTGTGCCATGCCGTTCGGGCTGATGGATGCCCCCGCGACCTTCCAGACCATGATGGTCCGCGTCTTGGACGGCTACATTGGCAAGTTTGCCGCGGCCTACCTCGACGACGTGATCATATGGTCACGATCGTGGGAGGATAATGCACATCACCTCGCATTGGTCCTTGAACGGCTAGCCACGCACGGACTGACGTGTGCGCCGCGCAAGTGCCATGTCGGCGCGAAGGAACTGGAGTTCTTGGGGCACCTCGTGAGCGCGGATGGGTGTCGATCCCTGCCAGATCAGCTGGCCCTGATAGAGGGGAAAGAGCCTCCCCGTACCAGAAAACAATTGCAGAAGCTAATGGGACTTTTAAACTGGCTCAGGTCATTCATCCCGAACTTCGCCACCATCACCGCACCAATGATGGACCTCTTGTCACCCAAGAGCAGGTTTCGATGGACGGGCGCGGCAGAGCAGGCCCTCGCCTGTGTCAAGCAGCAGTTCAGGGAGTGTCACACCCTGTCACGGCTAGTGCCCGATATTCCCCTATTCGTCCAGACAGACGCGAGCCAGGAGGGTATGGGGGCAGTAATCTACCAACAAAGAGCTGGAGAAGAGAGGCGGGTGATCGAGTACGCCAATGCCAAGTTTGGCCCTGCAGAGCGGCGGTACCACGTCAACGAGCAGGAGTGTCTCGCGGTGGTGTGGGCACTCAGGCGATACCGACACCACCTTGAGGGGAGACGTTTCACGCTCCGCACTGACAGCCAGTGCCTGCAGTGGCTGAACTCCGCCCAGGGAGGCAAATCCAAGTTCACGCGGTGGGCACTGATGCTCCAGAACTTCGCTTTTCGCGTGGAGCACGTCCCTGGGCGGGAGAACCAGCTGGCGGACGAGCTCTCCCGTCACCCGGATGCCAACACTGTGTTCAAGGACGATCAGGGATGGGACGACTTACTTCCCCCCTGCAACCCCCAGACGGGGTCTACAAGTGAGCCCCCGCCAGCAGCACTATACGCCACTACGGCCGAGAGGCCCCGCGACCCTGCGCCAGCTACCCTAGCCAACCTCATGGAGATTGTCTGTCTCGCACAGAGCCAGGACTTGGTCAGTCAAGCAGACCTCGCTAAATGCAGAGAACAGGAGCTTCCCCACCTACATAGTCTTGACGGGGTACTCCAGAGCCGTGTGCCCGGAGACATGAGCTCATGGCGCACGCACGTGCCGCCGGCAGGACGGAAGGCTGCCTTGCATTTTTATCATGATCACGACCTAGCGGGACACCCGGGGGCCGACCAGACCCAGCGGGCACTGCGGCAGTAGTTCCACTGGCCGGGCGTTGCAGGTGACATCCGCGATTATGTGCGAGACTGCCAACCATGCCAACTGCGCAAGGCCCGTCGGCCTGACGGGGTAGAGCAACAGTGCCCCAGGAGGCCCCATGACCCATTTCACACCGTGGCTCTCGACATAATGGGCCCATACCCCCGCACATCCCGCGGGAAGCGATTCTTGGTTGTAATCACGGATACTTTCACACGCTGGGCAGAAGCGTTCGCCGTCACCAATGTACGAGCTGAGACCATCGCCACTCTCCTCGATGCCGAAGTATTCCCACGATATGGGTTTCCCCGAGTGCTACTCACAGATAATGGCACACAATTCAAAGGCCGGCGCTGGAAGGCCGATTGTAAGCGCTGGGAGGTGGAGCACCACACGACACCCACGTACCACCCAAGAGCAAACCCGACAGAACGCCGCAACCAGGACATCAAAGTCCAGTTGCGGCTACGTCTGGGGGACGACCACACCCAGTGGGATGTGCTCCTCCCCAAGATATTGTACTGCCTCCGTCGCCGCCGAAACGTGGTAACCGGCTACTCCCCTGCGGAGTTGTTTCAGGGACGGGATCTCGCCCTCCCAGGGGAACTCCGGGTAGCGGGCGCTGCTGAACGAGTGCTTCAAATGCCTGTCGCCGAAAGACGGGAGGATGCACGCCGGAATCAGGCACAGTTTGGAGCCACTCATACCCCTCAGACCACTCACCCACCCCTGCCATTGGAGCCAGGGCAACAGGTGTACGTCCGATGTCACCACCTTTCCTCCAGAGGCAAGAAGTTTTGCGCAAGCCTGGCCCCTAAATGGTCCGAACCCCGTGAGGTAGTGAAGCGACTCGGGCCTACCACCTACGCGGTCACAACACGGAGTGGAAGAGCCGCCAAGGTTCACCGAGATGATCTCCGGTTAGTCCACCCCAAGGTTGGTCCGGGACACCTGCACAAAGGTCCACAGAGGACAAGAAGGACATCAGACAAACATCAATTCCCCCCATCACCTCTCGCGGCGACATCAGACACAGATCGTGCAACCATAGTATCACCAAGCCCAATGACACCAGCCACAGGTCAACCCCTCCTGTCACAGGCCATGCAGACGGCGAATGTGCACCATACTTGCTCGTCGCCCGAGACCCAGGCAAGCAGGGCCACAATGCCTGAGCTGGAGCACATGATGAGGCGCTTGGGTTACTGGAACTATCTGGGGTTAACGGCATCTGCCGTTACCCAGGGCATGTCCCCCCCTAAATGGCCAGCGGATGCGAGTCTGGAGAGATCGACATTTTCGGTGCGGGTTGACGAGCCTGAGTCCACAGGGGCAGACCAGCGAGGCGACGGGCAACCCAGCCAGGAGGACGGAGGAGTGACCATCGTCCCTCTCGATAAGGCCAACGACACAGGGAAAGCACCGCCTGTACCCAACCAAGCTGAGCCAGACGCCACGTCACAAACTCAGGTGGTGCGGCGATCGACCCGGCCTCATGTCCCCCCTGTCAGGTTCGGGATAAATGAGGGGTACCAACCACCACTAGGGGCCCGTGCTGGGGGCCGCACCAACCCTAGACAGAACCTTTTCCCAGATGCACACCACTGCTCAGTGATGAGGTTGCTACCGCATATCGCCCAGCCCAACTCCACTACATCTACCAACACCTCTCAGACACAGTGCACTCCAGAGAACTTACAGTGTACCTACGGAGGAAATGCCCCGAGGCAATGCGTGTGATGGAGGCTTCGAGGGGGCATAACGGCCTCGGTGAGGGGGGGGCATTTGACGTCGTTCCAGGTGCTCCCGTGGCTCGCACAGGTCGTTATGCCACCTCGGTGCCTCACCGGTCGGCGTGTGTGGTCGGTGGTAGTGTCTCGAACGGGTGGAGGTCGATTGTCATGGAGAGCGGAGATCGACTCGAGCCCTAACGGGACCTGCCAGGACGCGCCAGTTGGCCTTCACCCCTCAGCGCGAGCAGTCGTGTGTGACTCGCGGAGTTCGGCGATCGGTGTTCGTGTGCGGACCGGACAGTCGTGTGCGTGCCGACAACGTTAGTCGTGTGTGTGGTCCAACCACTCCTGCCTGCCACGTGGCGACGTCACGACCACCGAGAGACGGAGTCTCATGCTGTGAACTAGCCCACAGCAACCACCCCTGTTAAAGGTTAGTTGGCACCCTCAGACACCACCCAACCACGCATCAACATCGGCAGGACGACAAAAGCAAAAATGTTATAATGGTCCAGACCTCCCCACTAGCTTTATGGTCCGACTGTTACATACATACCAAATGCTGTAGATGGTAAAGTGTGAGTTCTGAATCGTGCTAATTATTAAATTACTTTACTTGGGAATGGCTCTATTAAAAAAATTTCGAAAATAGTTATTGTCTTTATTATTCTTTTCATTCAACACAAAACATGGTCGCCATTTCACAATGAAAAATTTACATGACGACAAAATTATCAGAAAAAAACCTCTTCACCTGGCCAAAAAAGTTAGTTCATCCAGTGGCGTCTCGTCAGGGCAAGCAAGGCAAGCAGTGCTTGGCCAGGCAGTTTCCAGACATTGTATTTTTTAAATAAATATTTTATTCAGAATAGTATTTTACTTTGGCTCGTGCAGTTAGGTGTATGTATTTTTTACACTATCTTCTTGGGACCCAATACTGTGCGCTGTGCGCTATAAGAAAAGAACTCGTTGACACATAAAACATGCTGTTTTAGAAGCGTTGCTAGGTTTAGAAGCGCTGGTACGACCGCTTTCAGCAGGAAGGCTGCCGCAGTAGTTTCCTTTCGGAAGGGGGGTGGCATGGTACAAAGGTTCAGGGAGGGGATTGGCTGTAAAAATATGTGGTAGAAGCTACGAAGGTAACGCTTTCTTACTGAACTGAAGCGAACATGGCCGAAGCAGACGGTGGAATTCTTCCGCCGACTGCTTCGGCTATGTCCGCTACAGTTCGGCACGGCAGGTGGCGAGGTGGCGTTTCAGTCGGCGGTCGTCTCTCAAGGCGCGCGCATCTCTCTCGCGGGCTGTTGGCTGGCAGTGCGTGGGGGATTTGTGGGTGTACGGGAGGCGGCCTAGCAGTGCCAACTGCTACCGACCGCGTCCCGCAGGTGACGGATACGGGATCCCAGCTCGAGAGTTGCAATCTCGCTGGGGTGACTGTGAATAACCAATAGCAGTCCGCGGACCAATGGCCGGCCTGTGGAGTCGTTATCACTGTTATCGGGGTGAAAGGTAGCCTGAATGCAGCTCGGCGTGTGGCAGAAAGCCGTTCCGTCGGCGAAGGCACCGCAGGGGAGCTCGATGTGCCCTAGATGCGAAGTGTAGACGAACAGCGGGCTGGAACTTGCGGAGCTGTGGACTGCTGCGCACGCAACGGAACTGAACAGCATCGTAACTCTGAAGGAAGAGATGGCGGCGCCTTCAAGTCGGGGCCCTGTTGGAGCCAGTGGTAGCCTGGGTGGCGCGACCTTCAACCGTCCCGGGATTTTGGTGGACAAGAGGGTCCAATTCGCAAGATACTTCATTCGCCTGAACGACTTACCCCCACCCTGGCTTGAAAGGTCGTTGGCTGTTGACTGGAAGAAGGAAGATGAAGATGGCGCTATGTCAGGCTGCCTTTCGCCCCGTGCGCCCGCAGTTCGAGCCGGTTTACTGGCTCGTCTGCCCACTTCTGTCTTAACTGTGGCTGCCTGGGCAGCTGGGCTGGGCTGACGAGTGACGTCACCCGCCCCTTATTTATTTAAAAAAATATGTCTATTTTTCTACCTGTGGAATAGTCAATGTTCAGTTAAATAGCACCATTTTGTACCTTGAAATCCATATTTTCCCGGGGGAGGATCCCCGGACCCCCCCCCCCCCTCATGTTTTGGTGTGAACGGAGTTGTTGCTTCCCCTCATGTAAACCTCACGCCTCGCCATTGAGTTCATCACTTGGAAACTAAATTTATTGAATGTCAGATGTTACTTCTTGTGAAGGTACTAAAATTACAGTCGCTTACAACTTACGGTGTGAATTCAAGAAACAGTTATCTTTCATTTCAGCTTGGCCCCAATATTCACTAACGTTCAAACTTGGCCTCTACTGCCACCAGTGGTCAAATGTTCTGGTTAAAACCAATGTTGGAACAAATATCCAAGAACACAGCCCAGACCATAGGTGTGAAAATCTCCGTGGCTCACATTAAAATACACATAAATTGGAAAGCTACCACTTAAAACACAACCGTTCCCGTCGACTTCCAGGCAATGACTAAACAATAGTGACCAACCGGGTTCGACTCATCCCTTGCTACTGAGAAACACAGTCATAAGTCAATCACAGAGCACATTTAAAATTCTAACCAATAACAACACACTTCATAATACAAAAACTATCCATGATTCTTTGCAGTTTTTGTCCATTGGACCCAAAATGTTTCCAATGTTTACTATTATAATTATTATACTGATATAAAATTATTACACCACCCTAGTTCTAGACAAAGAATAATACCTAACAATTTCCATGAAAACACATTAAAATTTAAATACCTACCAGGCAAAAAATCAAAAAAATTACATTCAGTGACTTTACCAAATAAAATTAAAGTAAACTATTTTAAAAAAATACTTAAAAACATGAGAATATATTTAAAAAATCATAAAAAAAATAAATTATTAGCACATGAATTCCTCTAAAACCGATAAACAGTTGTGATTTACATCACACCATAAATCGAACCAAGCATCATATCATAAAGACAATAAAAGTTTTATAAGTTGGGAGGGTAAGGCCTGCAACACTATAAGTGGTGCCCATCGATCCTAATGAGGTTCATATGAATTGAGCCAACATCAGCATTGCATTAAGCCTAAAAAATATACCTAACTGCTCTTGGTATTATAAAAAAAACTTTAATTAAATAACAGAAAATTTCACTTGATTTCTCTCACCATCTACGTCTCATCTGCTTGTTGTCATGAGCACACAGAATTTTTACCATCAACAGGCACGTAAGCACAGTTAAAAAGTGACATGCCTAAAAAGTGGTGCGTAACTATGCTCAAAGAGTAATAGTGACCATAAACAACTTACCTAATCTTCAATAGAAACCAAAATAAAAAAAAGATTGGATATGCAAACTGTGTCTGCTTTTTTGACTTACTAACTGTATTATATGAGACTGAAGTATGGTATTTGTAATCTGTTAATGCTGCCTAAACAATTATATTGATGTGCAAACATCTTTAATCTCAGTATACGGCATTTGGTAGGAGTAATTTCATGAAAAGGGAACGGAAGTGGATGAACGGAAAAGTGACACAAAGGTGGCAGACCCCACGTGTAGCAACATAAAACCATATGTTGTCACTTTCTTAAAAATTAGGGTACATACCAAATGTATTTGTGTGACAAATGAAACTTTATGATAGTGGAACTATCAGGGAATATATTTGGTAAACTAAAATAGTCACTGTAAAAAGTAATCCCGAGTTTTAAAAAAATGTAAGAAAACAATTACAAGAAAACAAATTCTCCCAACCACCAACTCTTAATAGTCCTGATGGCACAGTGGTATTACACGTGCTTGTTAACCTGAGGAACATGGGTCAAAGCTCATAACTGAGAATTTTTTTTTTTACTTTTTTTAATAACTTAATATTAATATTATACAATAATAGTTTAATCCACTCAATAAGGTTAAGGTTTGTTTATATGCAGTATTTACTGACTGATTTAAATCATTGAAGTTAACACAAATATACAAACATATACTTAGTGTTATGTTTTAAAATGTTTCAGGTTAATATTTTAGTACTTATAACATGTGCGAGACTTTATAGTATTAACTGTTTAATGAATTTTAACAAGATGGGCAGTATTTTAATAAAATTTCTTGTCAAAAATCAAGTTCAAAGCTGAGATCTATTAGACTGCAACTTATAGTTTGAAAAATACCTAAAAGATAATGCCATGTTTGTAATGATCTAGAGAACAAACAAAATGTTAAATACTTTTGATGCCATATTCGTCCCAACACAATTTTTCTGGCTAATAAATTATAGGTATTTTTAAAGTTGTTATTAAATTTTATCAAGACTATTCAAGTTTACAAAATGTATACCAGGATGGTTTCACTACCATAACGCATACTTTGGGAAACCAATATTCTTAGTACATCCCCTGACATTCACGAAACATGCACACGGGTGCATGTAGATTTGCAATCTTGATGACGTCAGCTTGTGGCTATATAGCAGTTTCTGCATGCATGCGATTGGACTTTCAACCTGTCAAATTTATGTTGTGTAATTCACACTTATTTAATTGCATTTCTGATGCAAACTAATATTTCCTAAAGAAGTATAACCTCAAAAACACAGGCAAAGATATTCCAGTCAAGAGGAAAATGTCATATGTTCAGCGTTGAATTTACATGTGACATGTTCAGTACTTCTTGTTCTGCTAGTCCTGAGAAATCAATAGTACTATCTTGTTACACAAAATTACAATTATTAAATGAAATTTTTTTGTACATTTATCATGATCAGCATTATTTTAAAGAATTCTACACTAAATTTGGTGTCCGAATTTCATATTAAAAGTTTATTTTCAACATGAGTACACATGAATTTGCTTGTTACCGAGGTTAGACGTTTACACATCACTGGCGAGTACTGAAAGACTAGCTCCGTTTTTTTTTTATCTCTTCATGCATGGCCCCAATTCCCAGTTTATTTTTTTAGTTATTTCAATTTACCTAAAAAAAAAAATTACCTTTCCTTTTTAACAAAATAATATTCTTCTACCTGAAAAATAAAAAAATTTAGCTGAAATTTAGTTACCAAAATAATTTACTTTGAACACTTCTACAGACAAACTCTTCATTAGATTCAGGAAAATGTGGTAAAAAGAAAGGAGGTGGAGGGAAAAACAACAAAGTTTACCCTTGAATTCTATTTACTATGTATTTTTACTTTGTATGTATGTAACATATATCTGTGTATGTGAAGTTAAAACTTGACACCATGTTTGTACTTTTAAAATAACATCCTCACATTAATAATCTAGCTAATGACACAGCTTTGCGACAATACCTGCTGGTACACTGACAGCCCCTGGTGCGCAGACGAGAAGACATATGCCTCGAGGTCCCTCCCAGCATGAGCCAGCTCCAGGATGATGAACAGCTGGTCGCTGTTGAACACTGTAGGGCTGTCGTTCTCACTTGCTGTTCAAAGCACAACCACAGGTTGCACAATTACAACACTGGACCAAGTTACAAGAAGTTACCAACATCTTTATGGAAAAATATTTCTCAAAACTTCCTCACCTTGCTATGGAATCTGTTACGGATGTAAACACAAGTAAATTTTTAGATGGGGATTCACACACACTAGATGGCACTCAATTAGTGCTCTTGACCAGTTTTTTGGTCACCCACCTACATTATTTCTGTTTATATAATTTTGCATGTCTGTGAAAGTATAAAAGTATTTTGATTTCCAGTGCTCTAATGATATACCATTAATTATTATTTTTTTTTATCATTGTTATTTGACTCACAATGCCTAATAAAATAATCTTTCATGTGCCAGGATGCAGTGACAAAATTTCTGTGTGGCATTGAAACATCATGACGTACAAAAAAGTAAGGTATAAAAGACATCTTAGATATGTTCAACATTGCAACCAAGAATGCAAAACTGCTGGATCAAAGTACCTTAAAATGTAGTCAGTGCAAGTCAAGCACAGTAAAAAAATTAAAACTAAAATAAAATTTTTATAAGAGGATGTTGTGATACTTCAAGTTTTACCAGTTGTTTACCCATATTAATGAGTGGTTAGGTTTGTTATATTAAACATATCACACAATTGTCATATCAGGGGGGGTTAGGTTAGCTTCATAAAAAAAAAGCCCACACTGTAAAATTATTTGGACAGTTAGATTAGCTACGTTAAAAATACTGTGAAATTGAGAGTAGTTGGTTGGGTTAGCTACATTAAAAATACTCTAAAATTATGTGCAGTGTTACTTAGGATAGGTTAAGTTACCTATATGTATTTTAAATTAGTAATACCTAACCAACTAATTATTCATTTACAGTACATAATTGCAACTGTAGTTAACCTAGCCTACCAAACATACTATTTTGAAATATTTTTAACGTGGTTAACCTAACCTTACCAACCCATCACACTATTTTAAGGTATTTTTAATGTAGCTACCTAAACGAACCAACCTTTAAATTTTATTGTTTTCTAAGAAGAGGATTTACATAACGTCTGTCAATGTTTAATGTTTTTATGTACTAGCTATATAAATACGTATACACATAGTCGTGGCTTAATACTGAAGTTCAAGTTGACTGCATGATGATTACAAAAACAATTTGCATACTATAAACATAAAGATTACAAGAATTTGAAATTACTGCCATGAATACAGGTAAAAAATCAATTTGTTTGATAATGCTATTTTTAAAAATAAATTTCCTGAAATGCACCCAGTTTTTGTTACTCACTTTTCTCATCAGCATACTGGTTCCACAGGTCTAAAAGTCTTTTTGGGTAGTGTCCTTGCACACACAGGCACCGTAGCACTTCAGAAAATGAAGATGTAGCATTTTCAATGCCATCTCGTAAGTTACTCAATTCCCTGCAAATAAAACCACAATGGCATCATGTTCTTTATTTGAAAATTTTAACATTGCAACAGAATGCAAAAAAACTTTATAGCTTTAAAATATCACATTTTAAAGCCGTAAATTTAGAATGATTGTAGTGAGTGCCGTTTGAAGATGCTTATTCAAATTTAAGGGAGTGCTTAACCCTCTGTTTAAAATCAACCATAGCATGGCTTTTTGCAAGTCGCGTCTTGTTTTCTGCATTGGAAAAAAAATTGCCTGGTTCACCCTATTCTGTGCTAGAGCAGATCAGTCGATTGAGAGAAAAAAGTTGTTTTCTGACGAACAAAGGGCAAATTGACATAAATTGAAAGCCCTTATTAAAAAGTAAGAATTTGTTTTCTGGGAGCAGCAGACTTGTGCCAGTTATCTCAACCTACTCAAAAGATGGTAACAACTGAGCAAAAATTAATACTGTACGTATTCATTCAAGTGTAAGTCTCAAGTTGGTTCAACCGGCCTTCGAAATTGGCACAATTTGAACATCAAACAACTATTATCTTGAAAACAGTATTTTCATCATTATAAAAAATACCAAGAATAATGCGTTAAATTTTCATAATGCACTTCCTATCACAGTGAGCGTTCTTTAATCCGGAATTCTTTGGACTAATTAATTAAAAAACTGCTATCAAGTGGTTTAGAACCACTCCAGTAACACTACTTATGCCGCCACCTGTCTCCCTCCTTTTTCTTCTTGCTAGTAAACATGACCTGGTTGTCGGAAGTCTTACTGGTTTATCTCACATATCCCTCCATTTTCACATGAATAGCTAAGCTAGAGTTTGACATCGTTCGGGTCTGCGGCCTTTTTAAGCCCGATATGCCACCGCCTAAACAAACCCCAGAACCCCACCCTCCATCCTTCCCCACCGCTAGGGCTTAGGACATGTGTTTGAATAGCACGCCATGGATGTCAAGAGGGCGCTGTAGCAGCAGTGCACCACACCCCTTTAACTAGAGATAAACATTGTAATTCTTATTTTTGCTTATTTTTCCCCAAGTGGCGTGTGACGGCAGATCGGCCGGGAGTGTTTTTATGTACTTTAATTAATTCTTATTTAGTAAGAGTATAAACACGGAAAGACGTACCGAACATGCATGAGGCGAACCGAAGTTCGCTGAAACCGGACTGGTTAACATTAATAATAATTTGTTGTAATTTTAGTTAATAGTTTTCATCATGCATTAAGTGTAATTTAATTATTAAGTGTTTCATGTCTTACCTGTAGCTTCCCGTGGCACGTAATCATAAATAGAAATAACGGTAATTGGTTCGGCGCGAAGACGCCATGTTAGGCTAGCGGAGCCCTGAGCTCCCCCCAGTCCTTTGTCAGCACCGACCGAGAGCAGACGCATCAGCACCCCGGGGACCTCACCGCTTGCCTGCACTGCTGAGTAATTCTGTTTAATCTTTAATCATCATAAATCCTTTTGTACGTTAGTCCTCGGGGCTTCTCTCGGTCGGGGGGACTGTTTAAGTAATTTTATAGTGTGACCACGTGGTCAGGTCGCACCTCACGTGCACCGATTCGTGCCGCGGGCATTGTGTAATATAACAAAGGTGTAGGCGAAATAGCAACTTAATAAACTAGGGCGTACAATTTTATTTGTATTTGTTTATTTCAACATCCTGAGTGTGACGGCGTGTGGGACGCCGTAAGAGCCGACTGTGTAGGTGAAGAGCGTACCAGACGCTGAGAGTGGACCAGTAGCGAGTACTAGGATTGGCTTTACAGGGGTTAAAATCACGCCTCACATGGGCGACGTCACGGCCCTGAAAAAGAGTCTCTCCCGGGTCCGTGCTCCTTGCACGGTGGAGCCCACAAATTAATCTTAGGACATGTGAGTCAGCAGGCACAATTCCTTGTTTAGAATTTTATTTTGGTCACAATTCTGTAAAAATGTAATAATGACAAGGAAAAAAAGAGAGGAGCTATTAAATAATCTGTTGTTTACTCAAGTCAGTGCTTTATGCCCCATACTGCATGCATCCTTAAAAATCTCAAAAAGATATTTTGTGAGTGAAAATGGGAAAAAAAAAAAAAAAACTAATTTTAAGAATTTGGAATTTTCCATTAGATATTTTTTGAATATTACGCCAAAACCAAACTTTAGTATTACATTCAAAAGTCAAGTAAATAAGCTTTCAAGTGAGCCTAATTTGAGCTACTCCATGCCAATGGTCTAAACACGAAAACAATCGTACTTTAACTGGAATGGTATGTTAAGCTGCTAAGCAGGTTGTATTTTATTTCGGTAATCATGTTTCATATAGTATCATGCATACTGCATAGTCATTTGAGGTATTTTGTTTGTTTCAAAAAGTTGTGAAGAAACTTGACCTTAAACTTAAAAAATTGGTCTTCTGTCTACAGTACTCAATACACAAGTGATATTTATAACTTTACAATCTTATGACAGGTTGTATATGGCCAGGCCGAATTTACATGTAAGAATGGTTAAATAATGACATGCATGCTTGTAAATCAGAAACTCAAAAAACTATACAGTTTTTGTGAGTATTTAAAATTAATTTTAAAAAACTATTTGTTAAAAAAATTTATTCTTAACTTACAGTACTCCGTGGATGCAAGCTGGTAACCAAAAATTGTTTAAATCATTGTGTGTCATTTTAAACTGAGCTGAACTAACATGGAACTATATACTAATATGAACGTAAACATACATAAAACCAAAACAATCAGAATTATCTGCATAAGGCTTGGTCTCACAAGCAGAGTTAATTATTTCATTTTATCATCATTACCTGTCACTAATATCTTCAACTGATATTTACTAAGTGTAATATTATGAGTGTAAAAAGTCATACAGGTGATGATAATTAATTACAAACACTTGCACAACTTTTTACACACATTATATTACACTTTGTGAATATCTATTGATACATTGATACTATACAAAAGCAAGGGAGGTATAGTGTTGAAATTGACAGAAATAGCCCTTAAATAATGGTAATGATGAGAAAATGAAATAGCCAACTTTGCATGTGAGACAGTCAAAACAACTGCATATTAACTCTAGAGAAATGCAAATTAATTTAAATCTTGAAAGTCTTGTTTTATAATTTTACTTCTTTCACAAAAACTTAAATCTGCAAATTAAAAAAATCTACCAAATAGAATAGGAATGGGGAGGTGAGGCAGTACTTTATTGTATGCTTAAAGTCTTGTTTAAATTAGTGCAGTATTCTTAGGTTATTTATAAATCAGCAAACATTTTAGACTGACAATTATTTTTTCATAATAAATTCGTAATTTAACTTATTTTCAAATTATTTAAGTGTTAATGTATTTAAAGAAAATTCATATTTACAAAAGATATCCCATTATAACTAAACTTGAATATGCATAATAATTTTATATTTTAACAATAAAAATTCACACCAGGAACTATGTTATTATTTCTACCTAATTAGAAAAGTCAAGCAGACATCTCAGACTTTGTGCGAGCTTAAAAAGTACCAAAGACAAATATAAAAAATTTTTGAAATTATATTTTTTTCTAAAGAACATTTTTTTCCTAAACCGTTTTTTTTTTTTTTTTTTTTTTTAATATTTGCGAAATCACAAGCAAGTACTAGAAAAAGAGTGAACGCCCACTAAAATGTCACAAAGGTAAATTAATATGTATCAAAAAAGACATTTTCATCTCTCCACTACATGTTCACAAGTGATTTTTACTGCCAGAGAAATCTTGCTAATCCTAAGCATGCCTACAAACACCATGGAACATATGAACTGGAAGGCAGCTGGCACTTACATAGCAATGACAATCTCCGACAGGATCTCCTCATATTTCTTCTGCATGGCGCCATTAACTTCTAGGTCACCTTCAATAGGAATGATTTTCAGAACTGATTGTCTGCCTTTGTAACCATTCTCACACAGGAACACTTCACCATACACACCTTCGCCTATTTTCTTGCACTTATTTAAATACCTGAAACAAGGTCACTTTATTAATTTTTTTCATATCTCTCAGCTTGGTTACCTTAAAAATAACTTGTTCAACACATCTTTATAAATGGTTTAATTTATAATTTTCAACTAAAGAGATAATATTTACTAAGACAAAGTAACTGTCGCAGCACATAGTTGGGATCAAATATCATAAACAAGATTGTTCCGAAACAGAAATGGAACCTTTGATTTCTAACGGACCTACAGTAGAACCCCGATTATCCGCGACTCGATCACCCGATTCGCGGATTAACCGCGATTTATGTCCATCATGTCCAATTTTTTAGTTACATATAACCAATGATTCAAAATGTATGTAAATGTTAAAATGCTTTGCAAAATGTATGTTGGTCAAAGTACTTTGGCTCAGTTATGTTTATATACACAGAAAGTTTTTAAAAAAATACTAGTACATACACACGTATGTACATATTTTTGTGTTCCATGTTACGTGAATAGATTATACACTGGTGCGCGATTCCACGTCCGCATGACCGGACTGTACACTTCCGCGCGCAGCACGGCGCCGTGCCACAGAGATTACCCGGCGCATGGAGACAGTCCATTAGTGTACGTTGTTGAAGCGTGAAGGTGGTGATAATTTTATGTATTGTAAAAGTGATCTGCATTCCGACGGATTATACCGTTGTGTTGTGCGGAAGTGTTGAGCGCAACATTTCATCATGTCATCAAATGAACAGAAAAGAAAGCGAGTGGTACTGTCCATCGACAGCAAAACAAAAATTATAGAAAGATTTCAGAGTGGAGAAACGATTGCAAACTTGCGACTGAGTTTAATGACGGTAACACAACACGGCGCGACATCATAAAAAATCGCGAAAAAATCCTTCAGTTTGCTTCACAGGCTGACACTTCAAGTGGATTAAATAAACGCAAGACGATGATAGAATCCACATTTAGCAGCTTGAACACTTGTTTGTTTGAATGGTTTCAACAGAAAAGGTCGGAGGGTGTACCATTAAGTGGCGTAATTTTATCACAGAAGACGTAATTTTTTTAAAAAAAACTAGGCTTGACAGAAGAACCATTTTCCTGTTATATTACTTCTCCGTTATTTTATTAGCACCGACTGTACGGAAGTGTGTGTGTTGCAACTAGTGCTTGGCACGCAAGAAAATTCAGCCTATCACTTGCTGACGCGGCGCAGTGATACGACGGTGTTTGTTTATTTCAAAACTCAGATAAGAGTGAACGGAGAATAGATATAACGACCCCTCACGGTTCCCGAGATTAGGGTCGTTATAGAGAGGTGGTCGTTATAAGATTTCCGACCCATCTGCAACACTAAGTCATAATAGGCCGTTTTTGCACTAATTCCACGTTCAGCAAGCTAAAAATAAAAAATCTAACATTTGAAATTCATACAAATAAAGGGGGATAAAAACACCGTGAATTATACGAGACAGAGACACCGTTTCAAAACCATCAAATCAAGTCTCAATGCACTGGTATGAAAAATCTTATCTCGAAAAGAATTTTGAAGGCAGTCGTTCTGTAAAACAATAACCAGCCCGATGGTGTTACTGACAACAGAGCAATGAGCTAAGTGTGGCAGCGTCGCTTACGGGCGATGAAAAGAATGCGTGACCTTGGCAGCTATCAGCTGTCTTGGGCCCTCGGACTGGCGGGCGGCTAGTCACACACCTCGGTGCAACGACTCGCGTGCCCACGTCTCCGCACACGAAATACTTAAAAACCACTGCTGCCCAGCACTAAGCAGTCCGCTTCTATGTCAACAACGCACACGCACACAAAGCATGTGTACATATGTAATCTCCGAATGTCCACAGATGGCTATCTGTGGGCTAATGACCTTTGAGGCAAGCATGACTCGGCTAACCGCGATTTTCAATTATCCGACTCACTCGTCCCCTTCATTAACACGGATAATCGGGGTTCTACTGTATTACTAAATTGATTGTTTAATTAACTGACGCCAACATTGAATCATTGAAGTCTATCCTTATAATAAACCACACTTTGAATACCACTGAAATGGCATACCTCTGAGAGTATAATAATTTATTAATGTATTAATGAATTAACTGAAGAAAAAAACAACCCTTGCTTTCTTTATCAATTATCAGTCCAAGTAAGTTACACCATGTGCTGGTTTGTAAATGTTATGTTATTTATCTCATATAAATCCAAGAAAGGTAGGATGCATGCGCTTCCTATAATTTATCAATTATCATGTTAAAAACATCTTAACTTATCAGCCTGGTGTTTTAAACTCTTTGTGGATCTTTTGTTACTCAAACAGGGTTTGCTTTTACTGAAAAGTAATATTGCCAGAAGGAAATTTTTTACTGACCAATAGCCAAAGGCTTGTGACATCTTTTTTACTTGCTTATGAGAGAAAGTATAATACTATATTAGAGGGTCGTCCATTTCTCTCTTTTGCTATGAGATAAATTTAATCAATCGTTAAGTAATAGGCTGGCCTTTACTGATTCTTTAGAAGGATGACTTACATTAATTTATTACATAGTACTCTTAACTTAAATGCAAGTATAAATAATTTCAGTTGCTTGCTTAGATGCAGCTAGCCAGTAGCAAAGGGAAGGTTTTGTGGACTGCAAAAACTTGAGAAGCGTACCATAAGCCCAAAACCGTAGAAACTGAAAGCTGAAATTCGAAGAAGGGGGATTGAAAACTGGAAGAAGAAAATTGGAGAGATGAATTCGGTACAGTAGTACTGGCATACAGAGGGGGCTGGATTAATAACCAATACGTGATTAGAAGAACAAAAGGCGCGAGAAACTTTAGCATGGGATGAGTCCAGGTTGAGTTAAATCCACTTTCTAATCATGTCGGTTAGCTATGGATCAGAGCATGTTGACGGCTGTGAAACATCCAATTTGAAACTAAAAGTATCCCAGGCTCCAAAATAATTATTAGCAGACCAGTGGGAAACTGCACAGTTACTACATAGGCCAAAGGTTTAGCATAGGGATGTGAAAATGGCTCCCTGCCGGGACTACTTTCGCAAGCAGTGGTGGAAAAAGTTACGATAAATCGGGCGGAAGAGTTGGGGGGAAAATGCCGCCATTGTGGCGATAAAACGGTAGGCAGGCGGGGAGAGGAAAAAAATGCCCGAGACGTTGGGAACCATGCTGTCACTGCAAGAAACTGTGATAAACCATCTCGAAATGCAAGACTGTGCTGTAAGGCACACTTAAAATAAACAGCAGTGCAGACCGCAGGGCGATAAAAGTGACACACGTGGGCTAGTACAGCGTGGTATGTGAGGCACTCTGACGTGGGCTCTCTGTGCATGTCACAGTTGCGCAGACTGATGCCCGTGTTATAGAGGTAGTGAGACCTGGAGAAAAAACAAATTGAAAAAATAATATAAGTATTAAAATTTCATCAAAAATATATTGTAAAAATTTTACTCATTGAATTAAAAACAATAATGGTACCATGAAATTAACTAAATGTGGCACAACACTTCATTGACATAGAGATCAGTAGAATTTAAAAGTGAATTCTTGCACACTATTTCTATTGTTCTATTTCTAAGAAGTTAACTTAATTTGGCTAAAACTGCAGTCAAAATAAATGTAATAATTAGGAAATTGTAATTGTGAATAAAAGACTGCCTTGCCAGGTGGTTGGTATGTTGCTATCAATGTTATACAAGGCCTTTGCATCAACACTCTCCATGTATGTGAAAACTATGTAGTTATAGTTTTCATTATGCCACAATGAACGGGCACTTACATTTTAAATAACATGGTGTCTAATTCAATATCAGTATAAAAAAAAATTAATTTTGAAAGTTTACAAATATTTTTAATTTTTATGTGAACTTGCATGAAAGCCTCATTCCAGTATGCTAGTCATAATTAACATATACATAAATACTTCAGTAATATAAAATAGAATAAAATATTATTATACTGTACAGGTAGGATATTTTGAAGCTAACTACCTGGTTAAAACCTTTTTTAAAATATTTTTTTTCCCCACATAACCAAATTTTACCTGCAAGCTTACCAAAATATACTGTTCAAATAATTCTGTATGAAAATTATTTTAGTAGGACTAAGCTGTGTTATTATTCCAGCTTACTTTGAAAAAGCTATTTCTACATAGAGATTGGAATTTCCTTATTTCCCAACTTATATCAATTCTAGACATTAGAAAAAATATATTTACTATCTTGAAAATATGACAGTGAAAGACATACCTACTATTGCTTGCAAAGTTGTTTAATTCATTTGCCTAACAATATTGCTAAGGAAAACACAGTTGCATATTATTATTGTATAAAAATTGGCTCGCATCACACTTTGAAAAGTGAAAAATAAAGTCCTAACATGTAGATGCAATTTTTAAATAATGTGGTTAATAAACACATGTATATTACTTCTAACATAATATGTATTTAGGTAATTACCATAAAAAAAAATTCATTATTTTAAAATATAAATAACTGTCAAGAAGCACTAATAGATAATTATGAATAAATATTCAATTGTATTACTGAACAAATATTTTTAATTGCATCAGGTTGTAAAGGAATGCGTATCTATATTTTCTGATGCTGATACTATGACTATGCTTTATCCACCATAACACATTTTTGTTTTTTGCAAATTTCAGATGTTAATGAAATAAAGATGATATTTTAATGTCTTGAAAATACTGTAAAGTACAGAGACAGCTTCATATAGTAAATGAATCTGTGTAAACATGTGCTTTAGTGGGCATTTTGTAACTACTTTATAGTAACAACTTTATGACTTGAAAATTGCATTGTTGCGAAGGCTTTGTTATGATCTCATAAGCAATGGCTAAGGTGAAGATCTTGCACGCTGTAAAATTTTCCTTGAGGTACCACCATTGATATGTGACAATGTGTTCCCTAGGAGATGAAGAGATGTTTACATACAATTATCTCATTCACAGGGACATCAATGGCTGTGCAATTAGCATGCAGACCTCACACCACTGTGATCTGGGCACGATCCCCAGAGGGTACAAGCCCCTTGCAAATATCATGAACAGTAGCTTTCACTTCTGAGTAAAGATCAAAGCACAGCTAAGGTTTCCACCAGGCAACTGACAAACCCGAAGCAATCTGTGAAATCGAACATAAGCAGATACCACAAAAGTTAGTGAATTGCTGACAAGACCCCAGCACTGCACACCAACAGGCCGACATTCATTGCTACTTATTGTCAGGAATATTTAGGGTATCTGCCTAACCCCTCAAATTAATTGGATGTCTGCTTGGCCTAGGCTGACTACAGATACTCTGATACAACTCCACAACATAAAAACCAGCAAAATAGAAATAAATTTGAAGCCAAAAAAATAAATATGTATTTTAGTAATCTTTTACATACACACAGGGAAAAACAAAATATTTTGTTAATTTGATAATACAGGATTTCATTAGTTAAATTTGTATCAATTTTATTTCACCTTTGCTTAAAAAAATATTTATAGTTTTTATTCCAGGAGAGATGCCTTTCCTAATGAATGGCTAGTGCATACCAGACTAGCAAGCACTTACGATCGGGTGAAGGCTTTCGAGAAAGCAATGGGCGACTGCTGGCCGCACTTTGCCAGTACCAAGTCTCGTGCCGTGACCTGCTCTAAGCTCTGATGCCTGAGCTCAGAAACTACCGAAGATACACTCGAAACTGCGGAGGAAAGAAAAAGAGACACTTAATATAATGACCTCAACATGCCAATCATACAAAATTGACAATGAAATATAAGCCTAAAATGGCTACAATTATTTTTTTCATTATAATGGTTAACGATTCAGTACTCCAGTCAAAATTATTCCTCTACCACTATACTTAAATGATTAAAATGAGGAAAGGTATGGGGGAACCCCCAATCTGAAGCATTTAATTACACCTCACATGACCTGGCTGCACAACACCGATTATCCCACCTCGGTTGGTTTTTTCTCCCTTTACTTGTTCTTTATGTGTATTTTCCTTATCCTCCCTCTCCACATGTTCTCCAGGCTACATCTGAGACCTTAACTTTTGAGTGGCTTCTCTGCTAAATATTTTTAACTTTTATGCCTGGTTAAGGGTTTTATACAATCCTGGGCTTGGAAATCTGTTAATTTAAGTTAATTTTAATTAACTAACACTGATTATTTACCTTATTTTTTCTTCCTGATTTTTGCAGAGATTCTGAGGTTGCAACAAGTGAAATTTTTGCAGAATTCTCAATTTTTTTTATTTTGTTGAGAGTAAACCTTATCCTCGTCATCCTTAACCTCGTCATACTTTTTAACCTATACTTTATGTTGGGATAAATAGCACATCTAGGAATGAACCATAACTAATTACACCTGAATGAAAGAATTTCATGCAGTTGGCTGGCCTGTTTTTGCTATTTTGTTTGTGTAAAGGTCAAATCAGAAGATCACAATTGCAAAGGGTCCAAGGGCCACAGTTATTTATAACAGTTGCAAGGAATTACATGTCTAAATGCATAGTTCTTTTAATAAATTACTAAAAGAAATATATAAGTTTCAGGCCTAAATTAAAATGAAATTAAAAATAAACTAAAACTTCATAAATACCTTGCCACTTCTTATAATATGTATACTATTCTTTTTATCCATAATATTCCTAAGTTACCTACTGAAGCATAGCCTTGCTGTCACATGAAGTTGCAGGATCTCAAGCTCTCTAAATACAATGTCAACAAAATGAGTGAATAAGTTTTCCATCCTCCATTGTAATGCCTACCTCTAAACTTACTTGACAATCTCTCGCAGTTCTCTGAAGTCTCATCATGGCTGCTGCTGTACACACTACGGAAGCCCGAGCTGCATAGCTCGCCGAGGCCTGGCTCCACATCTCGTACGACAACGTAATGAGACGGCCGTATGCGCCTGTGTTTGGGGGTACACTGCTCAGGTGGCTTACCATTACTTTCTGCCCATTCTGTAACATAACGTATTGTGTCTCGGAATGGTAGCACGCAATTTCTGATTTGATATTCAGTGCTGCCAACTTCCAAGCACACTCATTAGTAATCATATTTATGCATGCAGCAAAACACATATGAAGTCAATGTGATAAAATCTATGCCAAATACTACACACTACAAAATAATTAACACAGTAAAAAATTACCTAGTATGATTTATATTTACGATGAGATATTTGAATCTCTCTGGAGGTGAATTTATTTTAGCAAGTTGAAATGGTTTTTACAAAAACTGCTGTCATGCGTAAGTTATATGCAGCCAATAATAAACTGATTGTATGTGATTTATCGTACAAATTCTGATACAATATTTCTGTCATGTAAATAAGTTTCTGTTTTCTCAATAAAATAACTCGCCATTTTTCTTAACAGGACCACTAAATCAGTAATAATCACGGAAATTCTGTAATACTAAACGGTTCTTAGTAATCATTAAAGGTGAAGCATAATGGAATTTACGAACACCAAGTTGTTACCCACCAAGCAATTTGGACCCACTATAACCTTAGAGGTCCCAGTTCTTATGCCTTTGTGCATAACTTTATCATTTAAATATTATTAATTTTAATTTCCAAATGAATAGATCTCATCACTTAAGAGTATCTTATTTTCTTTATAGTTTTTATTATATTAGCATGATTCAAATTGTGTCAATTATGAAATCAAACTTGAGAAAAATATAATTCTCTTCACACTGATATTAAGCCTTTAGGCAATGTGCTTTCTCTGCTTACCAATTTTAATCTGCATGAGTGCCTTACTATACTACTTAGTTCACTCATTAACTGCTCATTTTACAGCTATGCAATCCACATCCCTAGCATTACCATTCTTATCTAGAACAAATAACTAACTTTGAGGTTTCAAACTTACTTGAAAATTCCATTCGGTGACACTCGGTGCTAAGCCTGTTTTGCAGCACAGCGCTTTGTGAACTGATGCTTAGTGTGCATACTGAAGGGACCACAGATGATGTCTTGCAAGAATCTGCAAGAGTGGTGGTTGCTGACAGAGCACGACCACCACTTAATGCAGTGCTGGTGCCATCTGTCATTTGCTGCGTGTCTAGAGAAGAGTAACCAACAGGCACGCAACTAATCCGCTGCAAGTCAGAAGGTAGTGATGTTCCTTCAGAGAAATTATTTCCGCAGGAGTTCCGAGTACTTGTTGAACGCTCCGAAAGAGATGCTGCACACGTGGACACATCGTTCTTACCTAAAAGTGGTGACAATGAGAGTCTCCCTTCAAACAGTAATGATAATTCCGCGGTCACATCAGCGCATGTCGGCATGTCTATCACACTTGTTTCAACTTCTTTTTCCTCAGACACCCTCGAGACATGAGTATAATCAGGTTCGCTGACTTTGTAAGTATCATACACAACTGGACTTCGACTTGTCAAATTAGTGTGAAGCCCTGGTGATAAACTTCTAAACGTTTGTTCACCATCCTCTTCTACAGTTCCTTCAGATTTCTTAGATTGCATGGAACTGGGACATTCATTGATAGGAAGGTGTTCAGACAAACTTTTATGAATCTGCTGCGCAAATCCTAGGAAAAGTACTTCTGAGTTAGAGGTTTGGAAAATGTGAGAACTCTCGTCATCACATAACTCGATTGTGGAATTTTTTGGTATCTGTTGCCCACATTGTGGTTCAGCTCCTTCAGAATAAACACTGTGCATGGAACAACTACTCTCCAAGTTTAAAATTTCTTCACAAGATACATGCTCAGCACATTCACAGATATGGTTTTGTTCAGCATTCTTGTTATTATTCGGATTTGGAACACTCTCAGCTGTTCCCAAGCTTTCAGTGATGGCACTGATGTTTTCTTGTCCAAATGTTTCTCCATTATGTTCGGCAATGTTTAAGTTTCTGCTAATGGACATGCTGACTATTTCAGGCATGCTGTAGATTCTTGGGCCACACACATTCTCTATTCTCTGACCAGATGTGGGTGTTTCTTCCATTTCAGGCACAAATTTGTTTTCTTCTTGAGATGTGTATGTATTACCTCTGTCATTTGTATGCTCTTTCATCTCACTATTTAGGAACTCATACTTCTTCCCAACACTCAATGGAGAAACTAAAAACATGTCAGTTTCAAAAACCGAGTTTACAATGGGAGTGCTAGTGATCTGAATGGTTGGCTGACTTGCAACTGCAGGCAATTGATCTAACACTTTGTTCTTAGACAGTACAGCAGAGCAACCAAGGTTTCGACATGCTAGGGACAGCTTTCCCTTGGCGTTCGTGGTGCTGGCGAGAGGTGTGCTGGGTATCCAGTCGGGAGATGCATTCTTGGGTGATCGGAACAACATGGACCATTCCGAGTTGCTGCTCCCAGAACAACTGTTCTGATTCACCAAAGCTTGTCTACCTGTTGACCATCACAAAAATCATTAATACCACAAATGTGTATGCACTTCTAAAGAGTTATGGCTAGTTCATGCCATTCTGATGCAATAAAGTACCTAAATTTTTTTATCCTACTTACGTCAATCTGGCGGTACGGGGTGCTTAGCGAACATTTGGATCTACCGCCGGTTCTTAATGTCACTACCAGTGAAAGACCATTTCTTTCCCCTTCCCCATGGTAATGTGACCATTTCCCCTCCTTTCCTTTCCCTTAAATCCCTTCCCCTTCACGCTGAAGTGTTCATTGTGTGTTCATCAGCTTTGTTAGTATCTTCTACTAGTAACACCTGACCAAAGTGATAAGAATATTTAGAGCTTTGAATATTGTTTTGAACCGTTCGGGGTTCATGGGTGTGTGGGCTGCATGTACTTGATGTAAATGTAATCTTCTCACCTCATTCAAAATGCAGTTTTGGATTGCCCATCAAAATTTCTGTCTACCATAATTTATTTTTCTATTGGGATTATGTTATTAACTTGGCTGTTTGTAAATGAGAGACAGAGGTCCAAGGGCACTCGTCCGGGTTACCAGCGACTTTACTTTGATTCGTTCAGCATAAAATACGGGTTTGTAATATGCTACTTGTCTTTAATGTATTTTTTGCTTATGTATGTCAATGACATTTGATAAATCTAGTTTTGAATTCTGGTCAGGTTTTTCAAACCAAGAGTAATGGTTAAACTGTGAGTAAGTGTAGGGCCAATAGTGTGTATGCTACTTGATACCATGTGTAGCAGGCTAGAAGACGTCTTTCATACTGCATATTTAAACATTTATATCAGCAGTTTTAACAAGGCCAAGTTGCGTAGCTGTGTACATTCACTTGTTTGTACATCTTTTTTGTGAAGCTCTTTAATTACAGTTTTTATTGGTTAAATTTCTTTGTACTTGTAACCTTGTTTGGCTTTTTGGAAACTTGGGTAATTAATTGTTTGAGGATTGCTGTTATTAAATGGATATCTAGTGTTAGGCAGTAAAGTCCAGTACAGTTTATTGCAAAAGCTTGCGAGTATACAATAGCCTGATAGGAAATTGTGCTCTAGTCTGAGTTTGCAATAATACGTTTTATTAATTTTGCAATCTTGTTATAGTTTGAGGTTATTCAATTGTGTATAGCATTGGGCAAGAGCTAAATAACTTATTACTGGAATTGTATGGTTTTAGCTTGTTTTCTTATAATGCTAGAAATTCGTGATTTAACGAGTAATTGTGTCACTTAAGAATTGGTGAAAATCAGTGTTTTTTTCTTAATTGAATGTAATAGAATTTGTTTTTTTGTGTACTGCATTTGGCTGATGCCTTTAAATTGATTTCTGTGATAACATAGATTTGTAACATTTTCTTGTAATGCTTTAATATCTTTGTACCTAAAGGATTTGGTACTTATGCCTTGTAGAAAAAGTAAAGAAAGAATTTGAAAGAAAAGATAATGAAATAAAATAATGTTCAATTAACATGATTGCTGATATTCATTGTATCCCGATGAATTTTGTTGTTACTGAGAATTCAAACACATAACACATAATTATCCCTACATCAGGGTCTAATAATCATGTAGGTCTTTGACCTTGAACTAGTTACATGTTCTTGCTTTGAAGCACAGCTCAGTTCAAATGAACTTTTTTTTTAATTTTTATTTTATTTTAAAATGTTTTGAATACAATTTATATACTAGGGCTATCCAGACACTATCTTATGTTTTAACTTTTGGCAAGGGGAGGGGCTACTGCCGCCATCTTGGTGTTTGGACATTGATGACAACACGTCGGTGCTCCTTCAATCTGCACAGACCGGTATGGTGTATCGTTGACTTGCTAATAGTGATTCAATCCTTTCACTTTATTTTGCATTAATAAGAACTAAACTGGAACATCACTCAATCATCTGGAATAACATAAAGACTACTAATAGATAAAATAGAAAGTATACAGAGTAAACAAATTAAAATAATTAATGCTAAGAATTTTCCAAATCCATCTTTGACACTCTTTTCTGATTGCAGAACTTTATTTGATGCTCTCTTTATTCAAAAATGTTACAATCACAAAATCAAATGCAATTATATACAGTAAAACCTCACTAACTCGACAGTCCGTGTAACTCGACAGTGTCAGCAGTGGCTTAGATTACAGGTATTTTGACTTTAAAGAACGGCGGAACAAGCCGAGGCGGGCGAAGAGTCGATCTAGTGCGCACCTTAAGACTGTCACAGGTCAATGGCCCGGGCGCCTATTGTTCTCCAGGTAGCTCGCTATTGTTAACTCACTGTTTCCACGCGTGCATCCCTAACCTTCAGCTTTCTCTTGTGCCTGCTCAGTTTAGCATTGGAGGTGAACATGATCGATTGTGTTTTGAAGTTGATTTCAGTATGCTATACTATTCTTCGTTCACTCTTACCTGAGTTTTGGAATAAACAAAGCCTCTTGTAAACAAACATTTTCATTGGCTGCCAGCCGCAGCACACATTATTTGTGCGCAAGAAATAGTTCCTTGGTTACGTACCCTTTGTAAATATGTTTACACTGCCTTTTTTAAAACAATTGTTGTTATATAGCATTATAGCGTTTCACCATTAATATCCAATACAGTTTAATGTGTCAGCAAGTATTTACTTACAATTATGTTAGCAGACGCCGTGTGTACAGTGTACAGTTGATGCCCGGTGCAACAGTTGTATTTCGGATTTGCGCGCGCACGGTTTGTTATGGCTGACGCCGGACCGAGTTTTGTAAAGCACAGAACAGGAAAGCCTTTGAAAAGTGCACAGAAAACTATTGTATTGAATGTTTTTAAAACATTTTCAGACAAATATCCGGATTGTCGTGTGAACGATATCGTGAGTTTAACTGCGGAATTTACGGGTGTTTCAAAGAGCAGTGTGCTTCGTGCAGAAAAGAATTACAGGACACTGGGACATTAACAACTCCCGGGAAGAAAAGGAAACGTGAGTATTCTGTTATCAAAACTTGTGATGATTTTGTGAAGACGGCTATTAGGCGTAAAGTGCATAGTTTTTTCTTCGCAAATGAACCACCTACGCTGAACAAAATGCTACGGTGCTTTCTGTTATATTACTTCTCCATTATTTTATTAGCACCGACTGTACTGAAGTGTGTGTTGCAACTAGTGCTTGGCGCGCAAGATGAATTCAGCCTATCACTTCCTGACGTGGTGCAGTGATACGATGGTGTTTGTTTATTTCAAAACTCAGCTAAGAGTGAACGGAGAATAGTTAGTTTATTTATTTAATTACATTAGTTTATTTTTAGTAGACGAGTGGATTAGAATCATGTCAGAGAAAAAAAAGGAAGCAAGTGTCCATTTCAATGGAACTGAAATTAGATGCTTTGAAAAGACTGGAAAAAGGTGATAACGTGAATGAAATAGTGTGAGAATTAAATGTTGGGCGGTCTACATTGCTTGGTTGGAAGAACAAAAAATCAGAGATAGAATCATGATGTTTAAAAAGAATCTGTACAGAATCCATTAAGGAGAGCAAAACAATTAAATGTTCAGAATATTGTGGTGGATTGATTCCCAATGATCAAAATTCAGAGATAAAAATTAAATAATTTGGGCTCCCCTTGCACACCCCAACCTGAACTAGAAACAAAATCTGGTAGCAAGGAACATAAGATGAACATGAGCTATTATTCCCCTGATACTGCAAACTATTTTAATTTTGGCAAAGGCAACCTACTCCCCAATGCTAAGAGCGTCTCAGAGTAAAATACTCTCACCAAAATCTGACATCGAACTACAAGAGACACCAGATGCAAGAGAAACATCCTTTACCAGCAATCTGTAACACCCAAAATATCAGGGATTCTGGTCTTGTCAGCATGCATGCTGTCGTAAGAGAGAAAGAGGAGAATGCATATCATGAGCTAATGAGACTTGTCCGGAGTTGTACAGATGTGTGGAATGCTATAAAATAATGTCACAGAGGATACCTCCAAAGATACCGTGAAAATATTTCAGGGACACTTCTGAAAAGCTATGAAGGCTCTGGCAGAATATGGGAGAATGTTGATGATATAAGTGCTGTGACAACTAAGACACATCAGACACACTGTATGGAGGGCTAATAGATGCCAGAAAGACAGCCATGAGCAGTAGCGCATGCTCTAAGGAGTGCCATATCACATTGTACAGATACAGCAGTAAGATAAGTCAAAGAAGATGCCAAGTAAGAAAGTGATCAATACTAACACAGATTAACAGAAAACTAATTACAATAATAAATATTCCACTGATCCAGGGAATGCGTGAGAAGTGAGATAAGCTATTCCTTTAACGGTTGAAAAATTTTTTTAACATTTTGCATACTAATTGGTCATAATCATTTTTAACCAACAGCTGACCTTCTTCAACAAGTCAGTGTGCTGACCCACTGCAGATATTTTACTTACGTGTGAAATATCGGTGGGCAGAGCCAAACCTTTGGGAATCACCACTAGAGCTTGTAATGCTGGAGGCAGTTGGCTCCCCATTTACTACACGCAATGGCTGCAGCCTGCAACAATAAATTAAAAACATTTCATAATCAGTAATTTTGCAGAGTAGCAGCTTCTGGAAAATAAGGCACATAACTAAGTGGCCTGCCTAGTCAGGGGTGTACTTGTGTCAGTGAGGTGATGATAAGTGTGACACACTGTGTTTCTAATGTTGTAGCCTCTAAAAGCATAGTTCGGAACTGGCGTGCAGTCTTCTCGTCATGCATAAGGCAACTATAATATTTTAGCAGTAACCGTAACAGCAGAGAAATTAAGATAAATGTGTAATGAAAGTCCCTTAAGTGCTTTCAAGAATCTATACCAGGTGTTTCATGCTTAACAATTACACTGAAAATGGGTGTTTTACAATTTTTCACTTTTCTAAAAATACAGTTTTAAAATTTAATCCGGAAACAGAATTACTCATCCGTCCTCAGCGTATTCTTAAATGCTTATTGTACAGACACCATTCTGCTATCTTGAGAAGTTTTCATGTCACTTAGTGTTTCTTCTGAAGCTCTGCAAACCATATGTGTGCCCAGGTAGGTGGGGGACCTTATCTGTAAAGTTATTTAGGTAAAGGCAATAACATTATATATATATATGTATTTAATAAGTGACTAAACAGTCATAAGAAGGGTAAAATGGGGTAATTTAGCAGAAAACTTTTTTTTTTTAATTCATGCTCATATTGTTAAAATTATATGAGAGTCCACAAATATACTAAAAACCAACATGTTATGTAAAATTTAAATTTTTTTTAACCAAAACAATTAAAATTAAAAAAAAAGGTAAAAGTTCTGTCATGTACCATGTTTATTCCTTGATTCTGGTGTCACAATCCTGTAGACATTGATCCTGTGGTACATGATGCTTGCTATTTTAATTTAGTATGCCAAAGGGTCCTGGAAGGATGTAACAAAAACTTGTCATAAAACAATGAATTATGATTTTGAATGGAAAAATTTCCATTAGATCTGACAATTATTTATATTGTGATATTCAAGTTTTTGTTTGACCGGGATATTTTGATGTACTAAACTTACACAGCAAACATCATGTACCATGGGATCAATATATACACAATTGTGCCTTCAGGATCAATGGATAACTTGAATACGTTATAAGGAACAAGTACCCATTAATGTAGCTCAACTAATATTTCACTTTTGTGATAATTTCTTATTTCCCAGAACCCTTTTCTCTGCAGTATTACCTTATACCAACATGCATTTGTAAAATAATTTGTGCTGCTAAAACTTTCAACTACTTTAGTTCCAACATAAAAAAAAAAGCCACATCCTCGCATCACAAACAGCAAAGATTGGTTACTGACAGAGCTGTAGAGCACGCCTGTAAATCTGAACACTGAAAGTTATATTTCATTTGAAGAAGAATTTGAAACATTAATTTTTTTGTCCTAAAATGTAGTCAAGGGAACAAGCCTATCATAGGTCATGTTTCAGTTGAATGTTCAGCTGCTGTCAACAGAAATGGCTGTCAAACCATTTATCCCAAAATGCTCTAAGTAATTGCCTATATGGCAGATTTTACTTGAGAAAAAAAAATTCTGCAAATGGTGTTTTTCAAAGTCCTTCTGGATTAGCCACTAATCTAGATAATTACCATAAGCTGGCCTGCATTAAGCACAAAATGAACAGAAACCATTTTTGTACGAAAAATTCAATTTTCTTATCATTTCCACCCCAGCCAGCACACCTGAGAACAGACGGAAGTGTAGAGAAGAAGCAAGAGCGGCAGAAAGAGTGTGATATTGCACTAACTTTTGAATATGTCACTGAATTCATGGTGCATCACGCTTACATACTAACACTAACGGATGCATGATATTTGATAAGAATTTATACAGAGTCCATAATAAGTGACTTTCTTGTGCATTTGTTTTAATGTGTTATTTTATTGCCACCATTTGTACAATTATTCCATGGAGTCTAGTCAAATGTAAGCCTGAGCACTTCTGCTGATGCATAAATTAATTTAAGATAGTACGTTACAATAATGTTAAATATTACATAAAAACATTATTAATTATTGAAAGTCAAGGAAAGGGAGTAATAATAAAAAGGGAATAAATCTGAAAAGCTCTCTACGTGTTATTTCTAAGAAATAAAAAAGAAAACATTTGCAATTTGATATAAGCTCTAAAAACAAATACTGAACCATTTCACAAAATATAACTTGAGTAGAAAAATAATTTTAAAAGGAAATAAAGAAATTTTAATCATAGGGTTTTATCAATTACATATTTCCATCATATTGCTTCTTGGAGCACACTAACTTACTTATCTATCTACAACATAATCACACAGCATTTGGTAGACTTTATTTTAAGATAATCCTCCATTTTTTTTTAATATCATCTTCTACGGCTAACATATCATAGACAGCAAGAGCATTAGAGTTGATTACGCACAATCAGATTAACTGGGAATTTTGGGACTGAAATCTGTCATGGCCTATACTAATAAAATATCCCAACCTTTGCCTGGAAAGATTTTGAGAAACTGTGGAAAGTCGAAATCAAAATGCTGAATCAGGATTCAAACATGGATTCTCTAGAATGAGAGTCCAATGTTTTACCATTGCTCAACCTTGCTCTTTTAATTTTTCTCTTCTTAACTTATAAATAATCTGTGAAGATTTTTCTCTGCGGAGAGATTGAGCACTTTTCCATTTACCCATCTTTTCTCTGTTTTTTAATGAATTTTATCACACAATTTTTGTGATTTCATAATTCTTCTCACTAGGCAATTTAGTTTCTTACAAGCCAGTAACCAATAAAAAAAAACCTTAGAGGAATTTATTATTAAGCAACATTAGTAACAGCTATGCAAAAATACCATTCTTCAAAAAAAAAATATTTTTTTTTCTCAGAGTACAGCCATTAAATTTATACCATAGCTGATGGTGTCTGGAATCAAACCAGGGACCGTGGTGGAAACGAGGAAGCCAGTAGCTAATAAAAAAAAAGAGTAAACAACTGAAAAGTTGTCCAAGTCAAAATGCTTGCTCACGATTTGATTCTAAATATAATTATTTATTTAGATGCCAGTATAGTAAATTTAGTTACAGTCTCTGCAACTAATTTAAACTAAAACCATGCTAGGTAAATGTAGAAGGTCACTGCTTTGTGGAACTTACAGAGTAAATTATTGAAATAAATGTTATTGGGATATAAAAACAATACTTTTTTTTCTGAAGGGCATTGAAATATTACAAGTGTTTTTTTACCTGGGAAGGTAGTAGAGGTAAATGTTCCATATCACGTATCAGAGTTTATCCCTTGATCCTGATGGCATTATCTTATGGAACATGATGCTTTGATGTTTAATTTAGTACGTCAAAAGGTCCTGGACATAACAAAAATATCACAATACAAACAAATTATGTCAAGTCTTGTGGAATTTAATTTTTTGTATTCAACTTACGATCATAATTCATTGTTTGATCACAAGTTTGTCAAGTCCAGGATCTTTTGATGCACTAAATTAAAACAGCAAGCATCACGTACGACAGGATTAATGTATACAATATCATGCCATCGAGATCGAGGAATTAACTTGAGTACATGTTACAAAACTTTGACCGTAGTAGAATCACGTTTATCCATAAATTACCCAATTGGAATAATAAATAAATGAAGGACTGATAGGGTTACCTAAGTTAATAACATGTTGAATCTTTATTAAAAATATAATTTATGTATTATTTATTTAGCTCACCTAACCTAACTAACCTTTCAATTTAGTTACCATTATTCACCTTAATTTCTAGAAACCACAACTCTTCAACCAAACCTTCACAAGTAAAACCTACTTGCAATATTTTAATACCCCCTTCAGCAAAAATAAAAAATAAAAAAAAATGGGATGCCAATCAAAATTATTTAGTTAGCTTATTTCACTTGATTCCAAAAACTATGACTTTCAACATTCACTGAATGCTAGATTACAAAAACTTAAACTTACAGTGTCCCTTTCAGAATTTTATCAAAAGTAGAGTTGGCTGAGCTTGGGTGAAAAAATGGAGATTTCTTGTAGTTATTAAGTGTCTCTTTAAACTTCACTCTTGGTGGTTGGTTTTCTTTCTTCCAGCTTTTCCCAGCACATTCCTTGCACTGATTCTGAGCAGCAGCTATTTTTAATTTCTTTATTTGATTGATAGTCAAACATTCAAATAGTGGCACATCACATTTCTCCAATTCTTTCCTTAAAACCTTTGGTATGATACGCCGTCTCCGTGTCTTCTTCTGAATGGCTCCTTTATATGTCACAGGCATGGCTTTAACAAAACAGATAATTAAAATTAAAACAAAAATACACAACATTCATTAAAAAATAACATACTAATTCATTTTTATATTTAATTTATGATGTACTTGGTACAAATCATAAAAATACCTACCATTAGAAAGACAAGAGATCATGAAATTGAAATATCTTGGAATTGGGCATCAGCCTAGTGGCAAGGGCATTTCACCTCAATTTAATTCCTACGCCCCTTTTGCTACTATCACTTTCACCTCAAGTAAGAATGTATCCCTCTTTCTGGTCTTCTCAAAACCCTTTGAAGCTTCCTCCTGTAGTCTCTCCTTTCCCTGTAAGTCCCTTTCTGCAGAAAGTTTTCTCCCACCCCCTTGCCAACCCTGTTCAGCATCAACAGTCTTTCTTTCCACCACCTGCTCGATCACAGGACTGCAAACAAACTCATACAGCACATGTGTCCCCACCATGGGTAAATGTTAGAACATCTGATCACAGTATTAAAACAAAAATTATAAAAATTGCTACCACAAATTATTTACAGAAATTTTGTCAATTTACTATTAATATTCCCTCATTTGCTTCAAATCCACATCACAAGTACAGAATGTCATAAAAACCATACTGGAAAAAAAAAAAAAAAAAGCCCTTTTGAGAGATTTCATACCCTTGTAACTTCTCTCCATACTCCAAATCACCAAAGACAAGTATTTCTCCTAAAGCAACTAACTTTCTCCACAACCTTGTACAAATCTACATCTCACTTTGGTTTACGGTAATTCTAAAGAAAAACCACTTTTCTGAAAAGAAAAAAGAAAAATTCCAATTTTTTTTTTTACATGTTTTAAAATATTTCTCTAAAAGGGTATGCTATTTCAATTAGTTAACTTTTTAAATGTGGTTTGGTAGGTTACATAACACAAATACTATTATATAGTGAGAGTAGGTTAACCTAATCAACTGTTCATACAATTTTAAAGTACTTTAAACGTCAGTAACCTAACCTAACAATTTTAACGTTTATACACTATTTTTAATATATCTAACCTAACAACTTTAATATTATCAATTACTGGAAAACTACTTGAAGTATCACAACCTCTTAGATTCTTAGATGTTAATTGAAAAACATTTCAGAAAAAATAAATAAATAAATAATATTCCCAGCACTAACCTAAATTTCCAAACCCGCTTTTGCAAGATATTTAATAAACACAATATTTTTTTTGTCATTATTTTTAAGTATAAACTTTGTGTTTACTATATTCATTTCTTCATGACTGTTTCAATTTTAAAGGGCTAATATTCGTTGATTTAGACAAATAAACGGTCTTTCTTTGATCACTACTAAATAAAAAAATAGACCGTAAGAATATGAAAACCCTGTTATAATTAATAAATTAAATACACAAATACTTCTTTCAGTTCCCGCAAAACGCAAATACAATTCAAATAAATAAATGCCAACAAAATATTATGACAGTTTAAAATTTGGCCTTAATTTAATGTTTAGCCATGATATTACTTGAAGAAACAATTTCGTTTAAGAAAATTATGTTTTGAGTGTACTTAAATCACGAATTTCAAATAGATTCGCTCAAATTCAGAGATAGCAAAATGACTGCACATTCTATCAGGATTTTTAATGTGTTGAGTGTCCTACAGCTTGTGCCAACAGCCATAGATCAATTTATTATTTTTTCGATTTTTTTTTAATAATGTTAACACTCAAATTTCTGCATTCAAAATTTTTACACACATACCTTACCCGGGATTCGTACCTATAAACCCTCGCACCGTCAGCTAGTATGCATCCAACTACACTACAGAGGTTGGAAGTTCATATTAGAAGAAGAAAATGAAAACAAACTGACGTCGACCCAAGTGTCTCCTCGACTCCTTCAGGCCGTTATGCCTCGTCAACGTCCTCTCTTGCAATACTAGTGCACCGACTGTGAAGTGCGACGGTCAGGGACGCACCCGCGTGCGCCCTAGTATGCCAGCAGGCTTCTTTTTGTGTAAATAATTATGCTTTTTATGTAGTTTTAAATGGTACCGAGCCTCAACAATTGTGTATATTATGTAATCGTAACTAATTAATTCATGTGTAAATTCGCTTTTTAATTAATTACTCGCTAAAGTTGTGTTAATATTTCTGTGATTTTTCTCAAGTGCTTATGCCGTGCTAGTAATGTAATCGCAGCCTGGCGCATCGCGGGGCGGGCCTCTCCCACGCCGGTCGATTTCCCCTCCCCCACCCCCTCCGCGGCCCTCGGGCCTAGGTCCATTGGCGGGCGGGGGAGTGCAGTAGTGTTCTGGGCGCACTAGAGAGCAGACATGCATGCCGCTCCGCGCTGCTCGTGAGGCGCGTCTTCTCAGCTCGCAGTCCGACGACAGTGAAACGTCGCGGGTTGTCTCTGCAGCTGAGCTGCATTCGTTGTATCGCTCGCCGTATTGAGTTTTACGAGTTTTCCGGGACGTCACCAGACGAACGTCATAGGCCGTGTACGCGCGGTTACGGACTGCCGAACCTCTCAGTCAGTACGAGACTCCTACGTGACGGACCGCGCACGCGCTGCGCATCATTACGGAGCAATCTTAACCGGAACCATTGTTACGGGATTAATTTCCCTGTTCGTGTCGGGACGTTCTCTAAAGACGAGATTTACTTCTGGGAGTCCGGGTCGCGGCGGGGAGGGTGCTCTTTCCGTGATGTACCCACCAGGCTGCGGCAGGTTCTCTGTGCAAAAATAAAAGGGGCTCGTGGAAACGAACATCACCGAGTTATCCTTGGAGCAGCCTATCGTTCTTCCTTTCCTTCTAAATTCCCTCCAGGTCCCGTATTTTCCTGTCCCGGCCACGTTGGCCTGGATTCACTCCTCACCGACGAGAGCTACACGGGCAAAACAGGACAATTATACTATCAGGAAATCAGGGACCTAAAGCCAAGGGACGTCAAAACCAAATACTTTAAATAGCACACAATTAATTTGATTAATTTTTTTTTCAATTTGTACTTTCAAAAAATTATAGAATATGCTTAAAAAAAGAAAAATTCTAGTTATTACACTAACAAATGAAGAAACATACATGTTGTTTCAAAGATATAATATAATATAATACAGAGTGATTTGTATAGACTTAGACAAACTGAACGGATGTGTTGGTGGACCCAATTAGAAAATATTTATTTAGCAAGAAGACTCTAGGAGTTCAAATTTTTTAAATATTTTTCGTAAGGTTTACATAAATTTGACTGCACTTAACCCATATAGCTTTTTTGTCACCTCTTTTATTTACGTTTGTTCCCTGATTCATCCTTTGTATATGCAAGTGGAGATTGATACAAAGGGGACACCTACATTTCACAAAGGGTTGAGGACCAACCCGAACATGCCCGAAGACTTCACCTTCGGCCAACTTCGTGACTTTGTTTTTATTTTCATAACAGCACGACCATGTTGGTGGATATCAAAAACACTTATTAATAATAATTGTGAGGTTAAGTGTTTAATTCATAGAAAGAAAGTGCATATTTAGTAATAATCTTAAGATTATTATTCACTGTTATATTACAAGTATTCGTTATGTTCAGGATCTTTCAACGCACTAAATTAAAACAGCAAGCATCAGGTACCTCGGGATCAAGTGAAAAACTTGGATATGAGATACTGAACTTTAACTAACTTTCTGATTTGCGTGTAAATTAAGAGATATGTATCATCATTTAGTTCATATTTTCTCTCTACAGGTTTTAAAGTTTAGCCTAGGTTGACGTAATTTTTTTCGTATCACGTGTCCAAATTGATCCCTTGGTTTTGTGGTACAAGATGCTTGCTGTTTTAATTTGTTACGTCGAAAGAGTATGGACATAACAAATACTAGAACATCACAAGACAAACAAATTATCTCAGGTGTTGTGAAATAATTTATTTTGTAACTGTTTTACATTCATACATAAATTGTAATAACACAAGTTAGTATGCCCATGTTCTTTCAATGTACCAAATCAAAACATCAAGCAAAATGTACCACAGGAACAATGTATACAAGATCATGCCTTCTGGATCAAGGGATGAATTTGAATATGTTATACGGAACTTTTACCAATTTCACTTTTGGGACAAGTATGTATCACAATATCATTATCACATTAATGATGACATTAACATGGCACATTTATGTCATTACCATTTCTGCATTATTATGTGACTAGCATGATTATATGGGGGTTTTAGTTTGGGAGTATTCTAATGCTTGTTTTGCACAAAATATGTTTGTGTATTAAACTAGCTTTCTGGTAACGTATTTTATGCTATGGCCATGCTTATTCTAGATTTAGAACATACCTACTACAGTATATATTTTACCTGTGGTATCATATTCTATACTTAAGAACAAGCCCTACCTGTACTAGTATAATAGAACACCATACTGAAGATATATTACATTTCATTATTATTTCTCAAGATATATATCTGATGTAACAGAAGCATATGAATGTCCTCCGTCCAAAAGTTTTTTTCCCAGTGTTTGTACTTTAAGAACATACAGGTATGTGTGAATGCACAGGTATTATAATGTAAGCTTTAAACCTTGATTACTTGCTAACCTGTAGAAATTTAAAGTCTGTTTTCAGGATAAATTCAGGGATATGACTAGTGTCAAAAAAAGTTCTTGTCTAATTTTTTTTTAGTTTGTGGAAAAGCCACAACGTAAGATTATTACCCACCTCTCTCCTAACAGCAAATAAAATGCACAGAGTAATTGTATTGTTTTGCGGCTTTTAAATGAATAAAGAAAAAATTCCGAAAAACTTTTTCTCACATCCTGACATGTATCGAAATATTTCCCAAGAGAATGTTGAGGTACTTTAAGTTGTTTATCGTTTTTAAAACTGCACAAGATTTTATTAAGTTTGTTTTAATCAACAAAAGTAAGAAGAGTAAAAATTATAACTTTTTTTTTTTACTTCCTGATATGTTTTTCAGTCATTACCCAAGAGAGCAATACTTGCAGCAAGAAACACATAACTCCATATGTGACAAAATCTGATTATGAGGCCCTTGTTTTTATTGAAGCAAGCTTTTTGCAAGCACAGCAGGGACTCGCACATGGCGGCACTTGCGATATCGCAATCATGAATGTTAAAACTATAAAACTATTGGTAGACTGCTTGATGTAACACAGTGCTGTCTTACAAAATGATTCCAAAGCATTTCAGGAAGCAAAAGGTATTTTGTAATTTTTATTTTCTTGTTTGCAAAAAATCTGATAAACTGTAAAATTACAATGAACACAAAACACTACTACTTAATTACTAAAACATTTTATAAAATCATAAAAATAAACCACCTACTTTTCTGGCTGCTTGTCTTAAGTTTACACAAAAAATATTTACTGTTCTGCCATTAATCTCACTTAGTGTTGCAGCATACAGTATCGCAAAATGCAGTCACCAATCACCACACGTTTATATTCTATACATCTACCTGAGAAACATTAAGAGCTAAGTGCTGTTAACTTTTGTTACCATTTGTATTTATAAGCAGTAGTAGTTTTTTTTTTTTAATTAATGTGTGTAGGTGCTAATTTTGCCATTGCATTAAATCACCCAAACACTCTTTGTGATGTAGGTATACAATATTTCCAATTTTTTATGTAACTGAATGTTTGGCAAATATTAAAAACAAAAACAAAATATTGAAAGCTGTGAATACATGAAGAACAGTATACATTTAAATAAGATAGGCCTACCAAAACTATTGAGCTTATCAAATTATACATATACTTACCAAATGAAATGTGTTGACCATCTGGTGTGTATCATGTTGCCATGAATATTATTTTTCTGCTATATAGTTTCTGTTAAATACTATGTATTACTTTATTGCTCTACAGTTTCTGTTATGGACTTTGTCTCCAGATTGCCATTTATATGACTTATTCTCTACATTCTCAGTACTTGTAATTGTTTCTGTTTGTTGCAGGTATGTAAGGAAATTAGAAAATGAGCTGAAACATTAAACTCTTTGGACACTCCATAGAAAAGAAGAATTATTTTCTGTTTAATGCTGGCATGTGAAGACATTAGAACATTTTCTTGTAGATTAAATTCTTTGGACATTCAATGAAAATGAATTATTTTGTGAATTTTTGTTATAATAGTGCTTTTTTTATTTCACTTAGAAAAAATAATGCTGTCATTTAAAGGAAAGAAAAGTGTAAAGATTTTTGCTGAACGTTCATAATAAATAATTTTACCTTTTGACATATCAGTTATCTTTAAAACACATTGTAGTTATTAGTATGTACAAGAAAGAAAGTGCAAGATTTTATGCCTTTAAAATATTAGTGTTTAAATATTCAATGTGTCTTCGTTTTTTTCATTCCACAGCACATAAATGAATTTTTTTTATAAAGTGAACATATAAATTTAAATGTAACATGTAACCTTTTATGTGGTATCGCTTTCAAGATACATTCACCCACTGTGTTGGTACATATCAAGTAAACCAACGAACAATTAGGAAAGCTACAATGATAGGGTTTTTTATACAGGAATGTTACGGATAAAATAATACAATGGACACAAAAAAAATTTAATATTTATGTTTTTTTTTCATAAAAAAATATTCTTTAGTGACAATCTAGGCTGCAAATGTCTCATACATTACTGAATTTCTATACTGAGCATTACCAACACAGAGCTTACACAGTAATATTTCCTCTTTACATTATACCATCAGGTGACACTACAAAGTCTCATAACATGCTATTGTTTTAAACAACCTCAGTATGTACCTTTATGGACAATTACTTTTATGGTGAGAAACATAATGTAGTAATTTGTGCATAAAATAATTGTTTATATAATTTACTTAATAGTCATGCAGTATAGCTGCACAGTATGAACCTCACAAATATAATGAAACCAGTTTTTAGTGAATGACCACAATATTAACTCTCAGCATTTTCACACACATGTCTTGAAATATTGTGGTAAATGTTTTATAGACTTTCTCACCTCTAAATCTTTTTTCTCTCGTTACCCACACATCCCTGGGTCATCTTTGCGGAGCCGGGCTTATCCCAACCGCCTTAGATTTAACCCTGCCACGTGACCACGCCGCAGGGTCGACAATTATGGAACTCGCTGACTCCAGAGGTAAGCGTTTTAATTTAATGTAGCCGTGCATATGTCTGCTGGCCCAAACAAAGACATTAAAGCACTTGTAGATTCACGGCTCGTAGAGCCTGTTCGAGTCGTAATTCAAAAACTTACGGGTATGGCCGACTCCATGCAAATCCCCAATAAGACTGCTGTTAGATGTAACGTAAGCACATAATGAAGCAATCAGAAACTTTTGTCAGGGTAAAGTATAAGGTATAACGCATAGTGTAACACCGCAATGCATAGCATGCCAATAATTGCGAGAACAAATTGACAGTGATTTCCAGTGCCCCCTTACCTAAGTTAGGCATCAGCCAACCATGCTGCCTGAGGAGTGTGATACTACTTCTCTAGTTAGTAATTCAACCACTGCCACGATCCTAATGAACAAAGCTGGGGCCGACGACCCACCAAACAGCTGCATAAGTTAGCCTGGCACCCTCCCGGAAAGAAAATAAAATTTTTAAGCTGTAAATATATAAAGGTGATTTTGAATTTTCCATGAAAAACAATTGAAACATGCTATAGATACAACACTAAATATAATTATCCTGAAACATGTTGAATTCAGTAAAGTTCTGTTACATAGTTGAACAGTGACGAGATTCTGCAAGATAGGAATAGCCTCTGTCCTTAAGTATGGGCGGTGGGCCTTCACTAATCAAAATTCCCGCGCGTCTTGTTAAAAGAAAAACAAAGTCCCGAAGTTGGCCGAAGGTGAAGTCTTCGGGCATGTTCGGGTTGGTCCTCAACCCTTTGTGAAATGTAGGCTTCTCGATACAAAGAACAATGATGGCACGAATCAATGCCACTTTTGCAAAATTGAAAGAAGAAATGACTATACGTAACACAACGGTATAAATCCGACATGTGTGTCTAGTGTGTATTAGAAACAAAGGAAATGTTTTTGAATAGGATTTGTGGCTTTTTGTTTAGTAAATTATTAATTTTATTCTTATTTTTTGTGATTAATTTTTTTCTTTTTATCTCTATTTTTTACGCAAGCTGCTGGAGTTTTATACCAGTTTAGTAACCATTGTAATAAACAATACTTGGGAAGTTTCAACTGTTTAATTGTGGTGAGTTGTATTTAATTAAATTTAAGTTTACCTTTTTGTGTGTATTTGTTTCCAATTTTTCTAACTTTTTCAATGTTAGCCTACTGACGCCGACCGCCAATGCTCCTCTGTCGCATAGACCGCTATGCCTCATCAACGTCTCGCAACAGCGTGTGCACCGAACGCGCCCGTGCGCGCAGCAAAGTGCAGTTCGTGCGACGAGGCGAACGCCATACAACGAGTGCTACACCGGCGCAAGGATCCGGCCGGGTGTGGCATATCCTTCCGCCGCACTACAACAAATTGTTATAATTATGTTTTTCCACAGGATTTTATTAAACATTATTTTTTATTAATTAATAATTAAGTCTTTGCAAAATCATGTTTCACGGTGCGATTTGTCCCGAACCTGGCCGGTTCAGTTTCCCGCGAAATTCACACGTTTCCGCGGGAGGGCTGGCGGGGGAGGGGGGTCGTGCGCGGCGACACCGCTAGTGTCCTTTGAGAGCTCAACCAGGCCGGCAGCCTGCGCGCAACGCGGAACCTTCAAACTTTGCATTCACCGACATGTAGTTTTCCATAGTGTAATTTCTTTTCAACCTTTTGTACAGTTCCGCGGTCGGCCTAAATTTACCATGAGGTACTTAACTTAATTCAATCAGTGCTCAAGATGAGTGTTCCACGTCATACGTAAGTACTGTGGGGAGATTATGTGGTTTCACGTCGGCGCTTCACGCCCAACCTAACCTACCGGCTATTTAGTTTTGGCCCGCACGGGGCAGCCAGCAGGCGACACGTGCTATCAGACTTAATAACGATTCAGTCCCTGGGACACACCTAGACACCACGTAGAGTCGCCGGAGACACGGGCCTACATGCTGCTAGCCCAGTTTATCAAGTGTAATGTATTAGTGGAATAGTTGTTCGCCTAAGTGTAATTCGTCATGTCAGGGCTTATGTATCACCGTCGTACGGCAGTGCACCACCAAACTTAACCCAGAGCTAGGTATTAGTGTAGTGTATTGTGCTTCAAAATATCGTGTGCCATGTCAGAGTGTCTTTTGTAACTTTCGCATCACGTAAACGAGTCTGTCCCTCACGCGCATAAGAATCGTGAGCCGCCACTGAGGAAGTGAGCTGCGCGTGTGACTAGTCGCGTCGGGCAAACCGTTACGGCCAGAACGGGCAGCACCATGTATTGGGCTGTGCTGTATTAAATTCACGAACTATCTGAAGAAGTTTTGTGTTATTATTCAGGCGTCCCGAGTGGCCTCAACAGCTCGGGGGGCCCTACTGCGTTGACCCCTACCTCTAGCCACAAGGCCGAACCTTCCCTGAGATCACGAACCGGACAACAATTACGTTTAAATAATCAGAGGTAGCGGGGGCGGCGTCACTACATCCATTTGTATTTGTCCTGCCATGCTAAATACCTACTATATTCACCTAGTATTTGACGTGTCCCGGCAACAGCATCCAGTGCTGGAGTGGCTTATAGTGGGGTGAACACCCTCCTGGGGTGTGATGTTCTCGGTCATCACTGTCGAACAGCTCCTGTAGGCAGGCAGTCTGCCAGGCAGAGCAGGGCTGCGGCTTTCCCTCTTGCTGAGCAGCAGGGTGGAGGAGGGAGGGAAAGGCCCTAGAATGTAATCCTCGAAAGGCCGCTCCAGGGGGAGGGCCCTAGAGCATAGTCCTCAAGAGGAAACTCCAGGGGAGGAGGGGTGCTGTAGCGTAATCCGAAGGGCCACTCCAGCAAAGGATTCCAGAGCGTCATCCCAAAAGCCACACTGGAGGGGAGAGGAAAGCAAAAAGCAATAAACCAAATTCAAAATTACTGCTTTATTTTCCTAGATTTCTCTGGGGTAAGGATCTCTGACTAGTAATTTTTTCCTAGCCTAAGTTAATTCTAAGTGTGTAGGGGAGGGTCCAGGTTAGGGGAGGACCTACGTGTGTCTCAGGCCGAAGTCTATACACTCTACCATGCAGGTTTTTAACCATGCAGGACTAGGGCGTGTGCATCGTGTGCTTATTGGGGTTTACTGGCCAGCCATGGCTGCAATTGGCGCCATGACTGACGCCCCATTAGTCGCCTAGCTTAAAAGCTAGCTAATGTGACCCAGGTAAAACCTGCATAGACACAGGGAAAACCCTGGGCCGGTTCATGCGGGGATCAAATATCATGCATTAAGCAAGCAGGTGTCTACTGGACAAGAGGGAAGAAGGGTCCAGGTAAGAAGATTTGGAGGGGCTGACAAATCAACTATGCTGGAGTTGGGTGCTTGGGCCTTGCGGCCCGCATTTAAAGGTTGGGAACTCCTTGGTTATTATTAACCAGGGGCGCAAACCAACCTCGCCACCCTAAATCCCCGAGACGGTTGAAGGTCACGCTGCTCGAGGCTACTACTGCCAGACCTACAGTAGCCGCAGCTGAAGGTCCCTGATAACTTCCTTCAGAGTTCCGATGCATTTCAGTACCGTTGCGCGCGCAGCAGTCCACAGCTCCGCAAGTTCCAGCCCGCAGTTCGTCTACACTTCGCTACTGTGGCACATCGAGCTCCCCTGCGGTGCCTTCGCCGACGAAGCTGCTTCCTGCCACGCGCCGAGCTGCATTCAGGCTACCTTAGAGATGAGCCGATGGTTCACGAACCATTCAAATGAATCGGTTCGTGTCCAAGAACACTCAGGAACTAGTTCCCAGAAAAAGAACCGTGGTTCACCAGCTCAGCAATCGCGGACAGTGGGAAGAACACTGAAGGAGAGGTTCGCTGGTTCGCTAGTGGTTCTTTGTTCCTTCTCCTCCAGAACTCTCGGCTATCGCGTCCGGCGCGGACTCGTGGTTCTTGGTTCATCCTTCTTTCTTCTTGTCATCGCTGGACGCTGATTCGCTCCCCACGATTCTTTGCCCCCCCCCTCCCCACCAACCACCCGGAGGTCGCCAGGATACTGTTTCACTGTTTTTAGCTATCTCTCTCTCTCTCTCTCTCTGTTTCCCCCAGATATCTGCTTACACTTCTCTCGACTCTCGCTCGTGATGTATACCGATTAATCAACTCGAGCGATAACTGTGACCAACTTCACAGAAGAGCGTGGAGATAAATAACTCTAGTGTCGTTAGTATTATTTCTTCAGCGTGTTTCTGTGCATTGTGTTACAGATCAAAGTAATGTATTATTAATACACTTTCCTCTGGTTAAGTACATACTTATACATTAATATAATTTTTATAAATTTTACTGTTATGGTAATTTGTTTCAATTAATGAATATTGCCAAAATTATTTTTGCAAATGCGAATTTCAGTTATAATGTTAATTAATTTTAACACTGCAGAATTGATATCAACAATTTTTTTTCCAGAGTTTCATTTTAAATTTAAATGGTTCTAATATATATATATTTTTAATTACTGTGCTTACGATATGTTGTAAGCCTTTGGTTTTTTTTTTTTTTTTTTAACGTTTCTGAAACCGTTCCTCAATCTTTCGCTTATGAAATAGTGAACTTTTTCTCCATGCTGTTGAAAGCAATGATTTTTACATAAAATTAATTTTACTAAGTCAAACCATAACGACAGTCATTTCAATTTTCAAACAACAGCCGGAATCGATGAGTCAGTATAGTACAGAGAAATATGAGAAAAGAAAGACTTGAGCATTGAGCATTAGAAAGAACCGACTCGGTGAGGCGAGTGCCGAAGCCGAATATCAAGAGAAAACGAGCGATTCCTTCGAGTTGTACGAGTCTTTTTTTAATGAACCACTGAACCATTTAAAAGAACTGGTTCACTTTGAAGAACAAATTGGTTCCGAACCACTCACTGGAATGAACCGTACTGCCCATCCCTAGGCTACCTTTCATCCCGATAGCCGTAATAACGATTCCACAGGCTGGCCATTGGTCCGCAGACTGCTATTGGTTACTCACAGCCACCCCAGCGAGATTGGAGCTCTCGGGCTGGAGCCCCGTATCGGCCACCCGCGGGATGCAGTCGGTAGTGGTTGGCACTGCTAGGCCGCCCCCCGTACGCCCACAAATCCCCCACGCACTGCCAGCCTTCAGTTACCCAATAGGGCGCAGGGAACTCCCAGCCAACAGCCCACGAGAGAGATGCGCGCACTTCGAGAGTCGACCATCGACACTGACTAGTACAGTACAAGCCAAGCTTATATACAAGTCGGTTACTATCATTACAGTCAATATTTACAGATTTAGCCTTTGCAGCACATTCTATAATATGTCACTGGCTGTCCTGGTAATATGCTGATTTCTGAATCTTGGAATGCTCCCAACACGAGCAGAAGCCCGCTCCTTCCCTGATTAATGCCACAATGAATCACAATTATTTACAATCTGCAGCAGGCGCCATCTATTGGCGCCAGATGGATCACCGTCGTACAGGATAACTAGCTTGGGCATAGATATTAGGTAAAATTACCCTGCAGTGTCTGGGGAAGCCATGTTCGTTTCAGGTATGAGCATGCAGAACTCGCGCAAGGGGGCCGAGGCCAAATGCAGGACACGACATATTTTTATACGCTATTTATTTTCGGACCCTGTGCTATATATATCATGAGTGGATTCAGCGGCAGTCAGATAAAGACATGCCTTTATAACCACAAAAAATAGGCCGTTTGTATTTCTCAAATAAACTGACGTTGTACTGCCTGTGACAGTGAAGCACGGTCTCCACCCCGCCAGTACCGGACCCGCTGCGTGACCGCACCCCTAGCCTAGCCTATGCAGGCTGACGCTGCCCCCCCCCCCCCTTCCTCCTAGGCTGGCCGCGGTCAACAGCAGTCGACAACGGGTCATCAACTAGGACGAACGTGCCGTTCCCCACGTTTCCCATCCGTTCAAGTAACAACCGTCAGGTAATTACATGCGTGTGTTTATTGTGTTCAGCCACCATACCCTAATCAATAGCCTAGGAGCTTAGTAGTGCACACTGAGGCCGACGACCCACAACACCAACGGCTAGATGCTTTTAAGACTAGCCTGGCGCCTTCCCGGAGAACTAACACTTCAACAGAGACACCAGAAACTACTAGGCTCACCCCGAGTATCGAGCTCAAGACCCCGAGTTATGGCATTTGGTGCCCATTCGTGTGACAAAAATTAATAATTCCAGTGTTTTTCCGCGATCCGCCAACACCAAGTAAACCAGTGCGCATGAAATGGCCATCTTGTGCGCGTGAAGGAATTGGGGTTAGACAGGCAGGCGCGACCAGGACAGCGGACAACTTCTGAACATTCCAACGGAGCTAGACCGACCTCCCCCTTCCACCCGCCGGAGCTAACGCTCTTCTCTTTGTGCGACCGTCCGGGCAGCGGCCCACACCTCTTCCCCCTTTTACCCACCCGAGCTAACACTCTTCTCTTTGCGCGACCATCCGGGCAACAGCCTACACCCCTCCCTCCGCTTCCCACACCGAGAACTCATTTACAGCCCAACCTGCTTCACCCACCAGCCAGAGCTGTCGCTCTACTCTTTGTGCGGTCGTCTGGGCAGCAGCTTACCGCACTACTCCTCCCTTCTGTATGCGCGCACGAGTCCTCACCCCTACTACACCAAACATCACCGGACATTATGTGTGAATTTCTTTTATAGTGGTAAAAATTGTTACGTGATCTAATCCTTCTAAATTATATTAGCTACACCACATCAACTGACACCTACCAGAGACATCAACAACACAATTGCTCACTGGTAAAAAGTTACCACACATTTCAACAAGAGTCTGTGCAAACTGCTACCTACCTAAGGACATGGACCTATTAACAGGGACACTACCGTGGCATAACACATGCCGATGCGCACCCGACACCTAAAAATTCCCGATCAAGTGGGAAACAGTAAAGCCCACATGGGAAATGCAATGGAATTCTGTGTGGCCAGGGAAGAAAGAAGCAGGACTAACACCAACTGCACCGCCTGCCCTAGTGACCACAGCACCAATCACGCACACCACCATGGGAAACCCATAAGATAAGATAGAAACAACAGTGTATGCAAACTGCGCACAGCAAGAGCAGAAGCCAAGGCAGGCACGGGAACACAATTTGCTCACCGACCTGAGCGCCACATGGGGGGCACTGCGAATGGTGACGAAAACGGGTAGAGCAACACTACTGGAGCTCAGTGGACTGCCGCAGGAGAACCCAGGCGAGTTTCTACGGCAATGCGAGGTGCGTCTAGCGAGGGCGGGAATACCACCTGATGAATGGGCAGAACATGCAAGTGAGCAGCTGCGGAGCGTAGCACGTCACTGGTGGAGCCTCTGGGCCAGTTCGGAATGCTGTGACCGGAGTTCACCACCAAGTTCATGCAGTATTTTGACACCGGAAAGGCGGTGGTACAGAGTACCTCCCAATTCTACTGGAGACAGCAGTGAGACGGGGAACCAGTGGAGCAGTTTGTCGCCCACAAACTGCAGCTGTTTGGGCGGATCATGCCAAACACAGAACCAACGGCAGCGCTGCCGACCGTCACCACCCTGCTGCGTGATGAGCTTCAGCCCTTCCTCCGCTGCTACCGACACACCTCGGTAGAAGACTATGTGCAACAGGCAGTGGCCACTGAAAGAAACCTCCAGATGGTGTGGCGCCGAAACCCATCAACGACAGACCAGAGTTACCACAGTCTAGCATTACCGGGCGCACCAGTGACCAACCACCAAGCCAGCCCGAGTGAGCCACAACCATCACCCAGGCGGCAGCGGGCCATCGAGGATGCACTGGCGTCACGCCAGAGCACCATGCAGCAAGGCCGCCAGGACAACCAGTCGCCACACAACCATGAGCGGCCACCTCAGTGCCAACAGGGTTGCGCCACTGGAGCACATCACTGGCACAGTGAATGCCGACTACCCCCACCACCATGCCAGCAGCAGACAGTGCCGCAGTTGGGAAATGGACCACTGGGGGTGCGGGACTGAGGGGCCCACCCCCCGCGAGAATAGCACCATCTGCCACAACATTCTCGACACCACCTTCCGCAACTCCCTTCTTGGAACCACCTGCCACAGCATTCTCGGCACCACCTGACACCACTCCCTCCTCGGCAACACCTGCCGCAACTCCCTTCTTGGAACCACCTTCTGCAACTCCCTTCTCGGCACCACCTGCCACAGCCTTCTCGACTCCACCTGCCACAGCCTTCTCGGCACCACTGGCTGCAACATCCTTTAAGGCACCACCTGCCATGACCTCAGCCATGGCACCACCTGCTGCAACCTCACTCTTGGCACCACCTGCTGCAACCTCACTCTTGGCACCACCTGCTGCAACCTCACTCTTGGCACCACCTGCTGCAACCTCACTCTTGGCACCACCAGCCACATCACCAGCAGTGCCACTGGCACCATCATTACCAACGGCATCACCGGCCACAGGACCAATGCCCTCAATGCTACCTGCACCACCACCCATCGGGATGATGCCAGGTACCCAGTGGCGTAGCCCAGATTTGTGTATGGGGGGTGTTAAGAAGTATGGCCCCCCTATTAAAGTGTAGGGTCCGGGGGTCCTCCCCCGGGAAAATTTGGATTTTAAGGTGTAAAATAGTGCTATTTTAGCAGTTTTCGGTACTTAAATTTAAATATTGTAATGGTAAATTTTTTATTAATTTTTCTATGTAATTTGTTTGAGTGATGAATAAGAAAATAATTAAATATTTGGTGCTAAGGGGGGGGGGGGGGGGTTGAACACCTAACCCCCCCTGGCTCCGCCCCTGCGGGTACCACACCGATGCTCGGCCAACTGTTACAACCACGCGACCACCTGCTGCGCATTCCAGTGGAGGTGAATGGCCAGCCGATGGTGGCACTGGTTGACACAGGTGCAAGCCATGTATTTGTCGCCCCAAGCCTGGTACCCCCGGGAGCACTCCAACCCCACCGCGCCGAGCTTCGCCTCGCGACCACTACACAACCAGGGATGACAGTGGGCCAAGCCGAACTCCAGGTAAGCCTTCGGGAAATGTTGACCACAGTTCTTGCCCTTGTTGTGGAGGACCTGCATGAGGACCTTGTATTAGGACAGCCCTGGCTAGCAGAGCATGATGCTGTGGTGGAGCTGAAGGCTGTACGAGTCCACGTGGTAACCCAGGAGCGATACACGGTGTATGCCACGGGCCTCACACCCGAACCACCTGGCGAACCACTTACACTGGCGCAACTGCGTCACGATTTACCCCTGCAGCATCAGGCAGCTTGGAAAAGGTGCTGCAAGAGAGGCAGGATGTGTTTGCACTCGCCGACCCCCTGCAATGCACCACAGTGGTGGAGCATCGGATCCCAACCATGCATGATCAACTTATTCATGAACCACCCAGGGGATATGGCTTCCGAGAGCAGAGCGCCATCAGAGAGCAGGTATCGTAAATGTTACAGGATGGCATCATCGAGCTCTTTAATAGCCATTATAATTCATGTGTGGTGTTGGCCCCGAAAAAGGATGGCTCGCTGCGTTTTTGTGTGGACTTCCGGCCCCTGAACGCCATCACCATCAGCTCACCTCCCCCCCAGATCAGTGTCGAGGCCGCCATCGCAGGCTTAGGACGAGCCAAAGTGTTCAGCACGCTTGACCTCAAGGCTGGCTATTGGCAGGTGCCCATACGGCCCGAGGACCGAGGTAAAACTGCTTTTACAACACGAGATGGGTGGCACTTCCAATTCAGGGCCACTCCATTCGGCTTAAAGTGCACACCAGCCACCTTCCAGGAGATGATGACGTGGGTGCTAGAGGGGTATGTGGGACAGATTGCCATAGCCCAACTGGAAAATGTCATTGTGTTTTCCGAGACATGGGAGGACCACATCCACCACCTTGTGCTCGTCCTATAGCGGCTCGCGACACATCACCTAGCAGCAGCCCCATCCAAGTGTCATGTCGGGGCGCTCGAAGTCGAGTTCTTAGGGCACTTAGTGGATGTGGCAGGCAACAGCCCACAACCAGTCCACCTGCGGAAAATCGCGGAGGCTGAGGTGCCGAAAACCCGCAAACAGCTACAACGTTTCGTGGTACTCGTCAACTGGTTAAGGAGCTATATACCGAACTTTTCAAATATCATTGTTTCACTCACAGACCTTTTATCACCACAGTTGCGCTACAAGTGGGATGCGATCGCACAAAATTCATTTGAACACATCAAGACCGCATTCACGAGCTGCCACACATTGGCACAGGTGGACCCAGAGCGCCGCCTGTACCTGCAAACCGATGCCAGTGCCCTAGGGGTGGTAGCTGTGCTGCTCCATCTGGACCAGAATGGAGACCACAAGTCATTGACTATGCGATTGCGATGTTCGGCTCGGCAGAGTGTCGTTACCACAGTAACGAGCAGGAGTGCCTGGCTGTCATGTGGGCCGTGAAGAAGTACCGCCCTCACCTGGAAGGAAAACCAATCACGCTCCGCACCGACAACAGGTGCCTGACCTGGCTGCACACCATGCAGGGGAGGAAGGGCAAGCTGATCCGGTGGGCATTGTTTCTGCAATCTTTTGACTTTGAAGTCGAACACGTCCCCGGAACAGACAACCAGCTGCCCGACCTTCTGTCTCGCGAGCCAGACGAGAACAGCGAGCTAGCCGACCATGAAGATTAGGAGGATATGCTGCCACCCAGCCACCAAAACAGGTAAGCCCAACCAGATGCAACATGCACGCGGATTAGAGCCGATGCCCAGGAAGACGATGTACCACCGAGTACAGCAGCCGACGTCCACCACCGAGTTTCGGAAGCCCAAGGGACGTCACCAGAGGCTGAGCTACGGTGCCAACAGGCGACGATGGGGGAACATGACACCTGGTGTGTTCGAGACAGGACCGTGTGGTGCCATACACCTAGACACCAAGTGGACTGGAAGACGTACATACCACTTGAAGCCCGGGAAGCTGTACTACGGTTCTACCAGGACCATCCCGGCACCGACCAGACGAAGAGGGCTGTTTGCCAATATTACCACTGGCCCGGAGTCACCAGCGATGTACACGAGTATATGCGCGAATGTCAAGTCTGTCAATCACGGAAGGCACGATGGCGAGATGGGGAGGAGCAGCAGCGGCCACGGGAATCCACCACAGCCTTCCAGACAACAGCGCTGGATGTGATAGGCCCATATCAACGAACACCGAGGGGGAACAGGTTCTTGCTTGTAGTAACTGACCTGTTCACCCGGTGGACGGAGGCCTATCCCTGTCAAAATTTGCGATCCGCCACCATCACCAAGATCCTGGCACACGAGTTCTTGCCGCGCTGGGGCTACCCACAGTCAGCCTTCTCCGACAATGGCAGCTAGTTCATGGGCCGACAGTGGAGGACGTGGTGCGACGACCACCAAATACAGCACCACACCACACCCGCATACCACGCGCGGGCGAACCCCACCGAATGCCGCAACCAGGAGCTGAAGGCGCAGATGCGCATACGACTCAGCTCGGACCATGCACAGTGGGACAGGCACATTTCAGATACCCTGTTCTGCACGTGCCGTCGGGTGAATGCGGCAACTGGTAGAACACCCGTCGAGATGGTTCAGGGACACCATTTACCCCTGCTTGGCGAATGGTCCACACATGGAGTACCACACCCAACAGAAGGACTGGAAGAGCAAGACTGCTGCCACACAGCCACACATGAAGAAACACGCCAACAGAAAAAAGTCTATGTGATGGAAATAACACTATCTACAAACCACACGCCACCCACCGTACAAGCAGGAGACCAAGTGTTTGTGCATGTCCATCCCCTGTCGTCCACACCATGTAATTACTGCGCAGGATTGGCCCCCTGCTGGGGAGGCCCCTACACGGTACAGAGACACCTAGGCCAGACCACATACCTCATGCGCCTAGGTGGATGGCGGGTGAAGAAGATTAATCGTGATGACCTGCGCCTTGCCACACTCCCAGGAGACAGGCTTTCAGAATCGCCTGTAACACTGACTCCACCAGAACACCCAGCACCCAGGAGAGATCTGGACGATCCGACCACCCCTTAGGGTGAGGGGGACGAGGACCAGGACGGTGGGCAAGCCTCACGCCAAAAACGGCCCAGACACAAACGATTACCACGAGTAACTATCACTGATGTCTCGGCGGATGAAACGACATCCGATGCAGACGAGGCACCAAGTACACCACCAGTCGTTACCGAACCGTACGAGACTAACCCCGACGCACCTGTGTCATTGACCCGGGGTGCCTGGGGCCACCTGGCATCCCTGGAGGACGCCCACTTCACTGTCCATGTCAGCCAGCCGAACGACGAGGCTAACGAACAGCCGCGCCAGCCAACCCAGCACCCGTGTCACCTGGATGATAATGGCATCGACAAATGCGAACAAGGCTGTACACAGGCGCAGACACCACACCTGATAGGAGCAGCGACCACGTTCTGACACCACCCACAATGGAAACAGCGGAGGACCGAACCAACCAGAACTCGAGTGGTCTGGCATCACCCAGGATTCCAGAAAGTGAAGAGACCACGTCGGCCACCCATACTGACCTCTGCCAACATGACAACCTGACTGGACGGCGCCAACGGGTCAGACAGCCACCGGGATACCTCGCAGACTACCACCTGGGAACAATTCGGGGCGCCCGGTTTGCTGATGCAGCCCCCAGGTACACACAGCGGAATAACCTGTGAGCAGAGCGCGGGCCCTACCAGCTGCCACCACTCCAAGCGCCTCCAGCTTGGACCTGCTGCCAATGTTAGTGGTTCAACCATGCTGCGTGGTACCGATCACAGGGAAAGACCAGGCTTCTCCAGGGGGGGAGGGCCGTTTGACATTGTACCGCCTGTGACAGTGAAGCCCGGTTTCCACCCCGCCAGTACCGGACCCCGTTGCGAGACCGCACCCCTAGCATAGCATATGCAGGCTAACGCTGCCCCCCCCCCCTCCTAGGCCGGCCGCGGTCAACAGCAGTCGACAACGGGTCATCAACTAGGACGGACATGCCATTCCCCGCGTTTCCCATCGTTCAAGTAGCAACCGTCAGGTTATTACGTGTGTCTTTATAGTGTTCAGCCACCATACCCTAATCAATAGCCTAGGAGCTTAGTAGTGCACGCTGGGACCGACGACCCACCATACTAACGGCTAGACGCTTTTAAGACAGACTAGCCTGGACCCCTCCCAGAGAACTAACATCTCAACAGAGACACCAGCAACTACTAGGCTCACCCCAGGTATTGAGCTCAAGACCCCGAGTGATGGCAAAACATAAACTTCATAGGCAGTGTAGTTTCACATAAAGTCCTTTAATAACTACCAAGGTAGTTGTCAACAATACACGACTACACAGGTGGATAATTAGAAACACTGCTTAGTTACAGATAAAACATTGACGTTGTCCGACTGAAGGCCACCCTAAAGCCCAGCCTGCAACTGCCAGTATTCAACCCCGCTAACGGAACGCGCCCCTAGCCATGGCCCACCCGAGTCAGGCGAGCCACCAGCAACCAAGGTAGAACCCAGCCCCCTAATAAACAAACCGACATAACAGCCGACCACGTTGCAAAAACAAACACAGAATATTAAACAATATTATGTATAAATTAAAAGATGATTAACGAAAGTGCGACGTAGGAGTTGCCCAGGCACTCACGTGTGTAAATACATCGATACGTGTGTGAGTGTCCCCCTGGCGGCCTTCTGCCTAGATTAGTTAATTAACCATGTGACATAATTATTAACCCCTTGTGTTCGTTATTAACCCCCACCAGAGCATAGAGGGATGAAAATCTGCAATTTTTGAACATGGCCTTTAATTTGAATAAACACGACTCCACCCAACATACTCCCGCGGAGGTGTTTTAAGGGAGAGATTTGAGTCATTTTGAGTCAATTTTGAGGAATTTTGAGGAATTTTGAGGAATTCTTGAGTCCAAGATGGCCGCCGTGACGTCACAATCCAAGATGGCGGTCGGCACCACAGGCACCACAACCTGAATCCTGTTTCCGGACATACATTCCTATACTACTATATTCACAATATGTAAAGTAGGTACTCTCAAGGTAAACCAGAATAAAGACCACATCAAAAGACTTAAGATGCATTAAAATGCCCCTAGCTTCAGCAGCTTATCTCTTAGTTTCCTTATAAAATGTAAACACTTTAATAATGCAGAGTCGTCAAGACTGAAAAGCATAAATTTCTTCTAAAAGTCTTATGGTTTCGCTAACATTTTTCACATTTTTAGCTACATGAACCAACACCAAATTCAAACAGTGTGCATAGCAAAGCACATAATGGCAAAGGTTATTATGTAACTTAACAAGTACTCATATTTTCTTTGAGTCCTTCATCTCGGGCTTCATCAACGATATAATAATAGTATATATATTATATACTATATAGTATAAATAGTATATGTAGCTGTATATATTGTCACAGTCTGAAAATTTCATTATTTTTTTTCTTAAATTTATTTTACTTTTGTTTCTCGTTAGGTTAACGTGTTGGTGTACGTGTGCGTTTCCAGGCTCGGCTGGTTGATTTCGACACACGGGTAGTGAAATATAGGTTGCTGCGACGTTAGTTTGCAGGCACCGCGGGCTTTTGCGAGGCTGCGTGGGTTGCTAATTCTCGCGGGTCGCTGGCCAGGGCCCGCTGAGAGGTTGCAACACGCCGTTCCAGAAAAACCCGCTGTGTAACGTCGATTTTGTTTGTCTCTGTCATTTTCAGCTTCGTGTACTCGTTTCGAGGACTCTGTCCTGATTAGTGTTGCCATCTGGCGTCCGAATTTGGAAACGTATACTGAAACAATCGAACAGCGCAAGAGGGGGAGGGAGAGCTCGCTCGCGCCTGCGCAGAAGGATTTGTCGACTCCGCTTGTTTTGTTTTTCTTTGCGGGAGGGAGGGACAGCCATTTTTCCCTGTGGCTAAGTTTTCCCGGTGTTCGTGTTTTTTTTTCCGGCATGGCCTAATTTTGTAGTTAAAACCTCCTTCCAGGGAAGGGCCGAGGCTTTTTGCCTGGGGACCTCTCTGGAAGCCGGGTCCACGTCGGTTTGAAACAACTTTTCTTCGCCTCAAGTCAGAGGGTAAGTGGTTGGCCATGGCTCGTTCGCCACGACCATTTCTTGGGCGGTCTTCGTTCCGATTCTAAATTGAATGTTGTAGTTTAAAGTAACGTAGTTTTTAGTATGATCTTTTATTTATTTTTTTTAATGTGATTTAAAAGACAAACAGGCGCGGTACCAGGTTGATGCGAGCAGATATGTGCTGGGTGGTAGCACAATTAATTTGAGTGGATGCTAATGACTAGAAGGCTGCCATGTTGTGTAGTGTAGCGTGCTGTGTACGCTAACGTAATTAATTTCGTTGTAACTAAATCTTTAATCTCTGTGTTAAATTATTTATTTGTAATTCATTGGTTATCCGATCTATTATTAATTTGTTTGTTAAATATTTGTTTAATTATTTTTTATCCTAGTGAATAAACTCTGTGCTTGAATGGATTAATAATGTTTCTTTTCAGTGCATAAATCGTTCCCTACACTCTCTGTATGGGGAGAAGACTTGATCCCTAGTACCACGACTCTGCCTAACTACCCCCCCCCCCCCCCCCCCCAATGTTATAGGTTATTTATTGTGTTGTGTATAGGTGTACGTGGGACGTCTGACGCAGGGCCGTTTTATGAGAATGCGAGGCCTGGGGCAACAATATTCCGAGCCCCCCCCCCCCTTTTTTTATTGTAGTGATAATTTTCAGATATGAAAAACTCATATTTGTATTGACATGTATGTATGTAATAACTAACATAAAAAAGGACAAGAAGTACCATAATGAAATGCAGCCTCTATTCGCAGAAATATGAAACATATTTATGCAGGGTAAAAAAAATAATGTATAACAACAAATTTTCTAGTTGAAATGGAGTAATATTTCATAGCCAACACCCACCCCCAATATTTCTCTGCTTCATTTACGAAAGTCTTAAATCGTTCTCAAATATTTACACAATTTTATGAGTTGCAGATCCCGACCAATCAAAATTACATATTTATTAACTCACTTTGCAATAAATTTCTTCCTTGCCTTTTTAGCAGCAAACAAGTTAATGAGTCCATCAAATGAAATGCTGTTCACAAGATCATGTTTTGTAGAAATCACCGCTAACGAGTTTAATCTCTCTTGTGACATGGTAGATCGGAATTGATTCTTCAGAACTGACAGTTTTAAAAATGATTTTTCACTTTCACAGTTTGTGATTGGTAGTGTCAAATACAAGCGCAGTGCTATTGCTACATTTGGAAATACATCAATTATATCACTGTTATATAAGTGCTGCAAAACCTTATGTGGCGTGAATGATGTAACACTGTCTTCAACTTGTTGCTCTCTGAGAAATGATGATAAGTGTAATAATTAATTTGTAATAACAGGCTGCAGATCCTTTCTGTATTTTCTGACCAACTCGGTAGCACTATATTTGAGTTCATCTTCACTTGCTGTAGTTAAGTTACAAAGAAACCCAAATGTTGAAGCAATATCTTTGTAGGAAGCAGCTCTCTTCTCCAGTTCCATGCGGAGCTTATAAGCAATGCATAGAAATGTGGAAATTCTGAAATTCTCGCGGGAGTTGAAAGTTCGTCTTTTCCATTCAAAAACTTTTTATTTTTGGAAGATCTAGTATCTACAAAAGTTTGTAACACATGGTTGCTTTAACTTCAATTTCATCAAAATTACTTCGCAAATCGGAAACAAAATCTTTCAAAGAATTCATCAGTTGATGACCAGTTATGACATCGAGTCCAGGATTCTGTAGATGCTTGGTTACTGCACCGAATTTTTCCATAATGTCGTACCAAAATACGGCCATAAAAGCAAATTCTAAATATTGCATTTTCTTCATGAGGGAGTTCACTTCCATCCTTGTAACTTGCGTTTAATTTTTGTCCTTGAACATATCATTAAATGCCCAGAAAATCCCATCATAATGAATGATGAGAGTTTTCAATGCATCTTCTCTGCAAGATCACCTTGTTTCCGACAAGCTCTTGACAGTGATTTTTGGCTTTCCGCTATTTACTGTGCTTTCCGAAATAATTCCTTCAAGAACTGACCACCTGTGAGTGGAAGCAGCTGTTTTTTCCTACTAAGTTTACTGAATGTGCTGCACATGGAACATACAGCACAGAGCTGTTTATTGATTTAATGTGCGCTTGCAGGCCCTCGTATTTTCCTGACATGTTGGCTGCATTATCATAGCTCTGACCTCGGCAATCCTGGTCCTGAATATCAATGGTGTTGTCTTTTAGAGTACAGGTTACAACTTCACTTAAATTTCTTACTGTGTGGCTGTAAATTGGAATGAAACACAAAAACCTTTCCAAAATGTTACCGTTAATGCAGTATCTAAATACAAAAGATAACTTATCTGTATGGGAAACATCAGGTGTAGAATCAACTATCAGTGAATAATATTTGGCCTTTCTAATCTCATTTAGCATGTGTTTCCGAACTTCGTTGCCCATTAGCTCAATGAATTCTTCACATATATCAGAAGAAAGATACGATACATGACCTTTTCCTTTGTTCCCATGTATCCTTAAATGTTCCTGTAAAAAAGGATCAAACTGAGCAAGGAGTTCCGAAATTCCTAGGTAATTACCATTACGAGGTGATCCAAGCATATGATTATCACCACGAAAAGGAAGACCACGACTGCACAAAAATTTTACAACTGCCACTACTCTAACAAGAACATTTTTCCAGTAATTTTTCTCAGTCACTTGTGCATCTGAATGTGATGAAATTGACATTTTCTTATTTTTTCTTGAAACCCATTTTTAAGAACATGTTTTGTGTTCAATACTGTTTTCATGCTCCCTCAATTTTTCTTCTGTTTTATTCCAATTAGAAAAACCATTTACAAATGTTGATTGTTTATAATTACTGAAAAGTTTGCACGCAAAGCAAAACACATTTCCCGTACATTTAGAGTACAATAACCATTTTCTCTCCTGTCACTCTCCATTTTCAAGAACTCTCACAAATGCAGATGATGTTAGTTTACGAGTACATTTTGGATATTGCCTAGCAGAAGCTGTGTAGTCTCCATCATTATTACTAAAAACAGTCCGGCCCCTTATCAACAAAATAACTAATCATTTCGTCAGTGATATTGCCAGGCCATGCCGCAGGATCTTGCTGGATTTCTTCTATTAACACTGCACTATCAAACTCTACACTTCTTTCAGTCCTAGCACAGTTTCTAGAAGTTATGGGAATTTCTGGAGTTGTGTTAATGAGAATACAATTATTTATTTTAGTTACTTCTGTGTTTTCTTTAACTTTATCAGAGCTTGAAAGTGGTAAAGTCAAAGGCAACTTACCATCACAATCACATGGTTCTAGTGTTTGAGGAGGTTCATGGACCGGCGTCGATGTCGGTGACTTACTCAGTAGTTATAAATAAAACCATACAAGTTATAGCACGGTGTGCTTTTATTGTGGAATCATGCTTTACAAAACTAAATGAATAGGTATCTAAATTTAAAGACAAGTTATTATTACGCCAGATATAAAATGGGAATTCACTTTAAATAATGATATATTTTTTGGATAAAATTTGAGGCCCCCTTGAATGTGAGGCCCGGGGCAAATGCCCCTTTTGCCCCCCCCCCCCCCTAGACGCGGCCCTGGTCTGACGGAGTCACGTCACAATATTAATAGCTTTTATTTCATCAACTATACTACGAGTAGCTAAATCTAAAATGGCATTTTGTATATCTTTTGACATATACTTGGCATTTGCAGGCATATTTTTAAGATACGAATTAAATTGTTCATTTTCTTAACCCACTAACTTGACCAATCCATGCAAATTCCCAGAATTACTTCTAGAAATGGCACTTTACTATCCTCTTCTTCATTTGAATCATAACTATAGCCAAAATTTTCTTATATGTTATTAATTTGAACCTCCCTATGTCCTCTCAAAGCAATGTTCTGGCATGCACAAAATAACAAGTGTCTTTAATGTGTTCCTATTATTTTGTATTGTTTGTGCTACATGGGTATTACGAGTAAAATTTTTGAACTTGCAAGACACATTTGTATTTATTCCACACTGCACTCACACTTTGGCAGTCCATTTAGTGGGCATAATGTGAGTTTAATGACTAATATAATATGACCATTAAATGTTACAATTTATTGGCAGTCTTTGTTGGTTGGTTTACTTTAGTCAGCCAGTGCTGTAAATGAAAGTTGAAGGGGTCGGACTCGGTGTTCCAAAGCTGTGACTCGACATTAGTAATAATTAAGGTTGAAAGTTCCTGACCGGTGAAGGCACAGTTATTTAAAAAAAAAAAAACTTTTCACTGAAGTCGGCTGGTACCCAGTCTCATAAGCTTGTGACTAGACGGTGCTGTGGCATGGCAGTTAAATTAGCGTGGCTGGTTTAGGCCCTATCTTTTAAATTGGCCTGGGACACTTGGCGAATCAAGTTTAATAAACTGTTTTGGATGTGAGTATAAGTACCAGCAGGGTGGACTCAGGGGGTGATAGGGGTAGTGTATCCTCCTCCTGCCGCCCCCCCCCCCCCCCCAAGATATCAATAAATTTGTAAAATATCAGTGACAACAGTACCTATATTACTGTGTAAGAATCCATGTTGCCTATGGCTACTACTGAAGGCCCATATGTCAGTGCGAAAGTGTTATTAGTAATGAAAGTTTATTTAATACATATATTTATTTTTTTCTATCTATTTTTCAAATAAACCCCGCCCCCATCATATTCCTGTATTCGCTTATGATTACCATAATGAAGACTCAGGACAGTAAAGTTAAAGATTCCCCCTTGGAACAGAGCATCTGCCCCAGGCCTAATTTGTACAAAGGGTAGACTATAATTAATTATTACCCAATATGATTTGCCTACTTCCCTTTAAATAAACATAATGTATTCACCATTGGACTTAAAGCCTTGAAAGTTTTTAATAAGCAATGACTATTATTAAGTTTTAAAAGTACAAGTCAAGCTGGCGCACATACTCTTGGTGATGTTAAGCTACTGTGGAAAAGGCTGGAATAAATGTTCACAATCGAATCAGTTCTCCAGCCGATGGGCATGGTTCAGAACTAGAATCTGCAGCAGTCAGGTGTAATGACGGCAGTTTTCGTGAGCGCCTTCAGTTACACTGGCTCTTGTCAGTAGCAGAGTGAAGTGAATTCCTCAGCATTGTCCAGGCTAGAGATAGCATCACTGGCATTGATTAGGGTTGGTGAGGTGGAACTTGTGACATCGTTGACTAACTTAAAATATACAAATATCTGAGGAAGCCTTTAATTTTTTGTAAATATCCAACAGTTGTACAGCTGTCCCTGGGTTCAATGATACAATCAAGCAACATTTCAAAGTTTTGTTCTTGGATGGACATTAACTCTTTTATGCCATATGCATGCGACTTTACAATCATGGTGGCATGAGTCATAGTTGGAATGATGGGGTCCGATGAAGGAACCCTGCAGCCACGAGCACCTGCTCTATCAAAGCCTATAAGCAGGCGGAAAATTGTTTTTCAGGTCATCCTTTACGGAAGAAAATTCAATAGCATTAAGTTTCGAATTAATTTATTAGTTCACTCACTGTCGGCCTGCAAACACTGTGCACATATGTAGTATAACATTAAAATGCATTTTGGTCACTATACTACTGGGACAGAACCAAAGGTAAGCCGATGACTAAATGTTGTGCTTTGTGCAAAAAACATTCTCTTATAATTTGGTAGTAAAATGCATTCATTTATGTTTAAAAAAAATCCCACTACAATGTATATTACCATGTTAAAAACTTGTCCAATTTTTTTTTTTAATTTAAAATGTTGTTGATATCCATACAGCTTTGGGCTATCCAGATTCACACAAGTTTGACCTGTTTCTTCTGTCTTCGAAGTCATGCTTCATGGACCTGAAATCACAAATATTATGGATCTCAGGATTTATATATAACTAAGTCTCGAAACAACTCATAACATTAATTGTATTAGTTGTTATTTTGGTTAAATAAACTAGGCTAAGCTAAATATAAATCAATGACCAATGAGATTTTGGATGCAATATTGACAAAGTGATTTAAGAAAAAGAAACTATCAAGCAGTTCTTGATTAATAAGAATGTTGCCCGAAAGTGCATAGCTTAATAAAGAAAGTCCACATATGGAACATGTGTAGGCCTATGTTTATGATTTCACTGGTGTTGAATGAGGAATAGTTGTTGGTCAGTCGCAGCCAACTCTGCGAAAAAGCGAGGGACCATGGATTCCTTGTTGGTTGGTTAATGTGCTGTGCTATCTTCCCCTTCCCTTTAACCCACCAACCTCGTTATAACTTAATAGAGAACATACTCTGCCACATTCCTACTTTTAGATATTAATTCCAACTATTTGCAACAAGACAACATGTCATTAATCTAAGCTTTTCCAAACTGTTTTCATCTGGCATCGGGCACATACCATCACGTCAGCTTTGCTACCCACGAGACCACTTTAGAAAAAAAATCTGATGGTTTTGAAACTGGTGGGACCAGAACCTGGGCATAATTTTACACGTTAATCATAAATAGTGTGGTCACACAACTGCAATACTTTGGTACTTAATAAGAAAAATAAATCATTAAAACATTGTGCAACTTACACTGTTGTGAAGTATTCTGGTACTCTGAAACAAACAAAAATATTTTTAGTAGGCTACATATTTTCGAAGGGATTTTGCAAAAAAAAAAAAAAAATTACAATATACAGTATTTAAATTTTGTACCTTAATGTGTGTTTAAATGTTGTGATAATTGTGGTTTAAACCTGTTTAAAAGTATCAAAATAGTATTTATTTTGTAAGTAGTGTATCGAAAGTTGTCAAATAAAATAAGTAGACAAAATCATAAAATATATTCAGATTAATATGATTTACCACTGCGAAATTTTTTCTTAACTCATTAAAATATTAATAAACAGTGGCGCGTGTTTTTTTAATCTCACTTGTAAATGCGTCGTTAAAATGATTTGGGCAGTGGCAAACGATTTGTTTCAAAGACTTAGCTCTTGTCATTCCAGTGAGAAATGCGTAAAGTATGGTGTCCTTTAATTTACAGCACTATCATTCAATCACTGTTCATATTCAATCTTAGTATAGTGATAGAGGGTATTATCTTAACGTATCGTGTATAAGAGTACGGAGAAATAAGCGTCATCATTGTTGTAAGAATCGTCCATTTCTGAAATTCTCTGCATTTCATTCTGTTCGAAACAGTAAACTATGTAAATGAAGCTTATGTATGCATATGTATGTATATGTTATATGCACACATGCTATATACACACACACAAAATCTTATATCAGCTCAAAGCCTTCGAAAGCCATTCAGTCAGTTTGTGCCTTTCAGCATCGGCGAATGAATCCCTTGTGCACTAGACCATGTGAAACTGATGCACATGATTGGTTGTGGCACTCATTTAATTGATTAATTGTGGTTTTACTTCTCATGACGACAAGGTCATTAGAGAATGCATACACCGTGCATGTCAGAGAAACTGGGGAAGGAATTTTTCATGGGAGATTGTGAGAAACATTGGCAACATTCACCTGGGTGATGTCGTCAAACCATGAAAAACTAAAATCAGGACGCATGTGCCGATATTCTAACCCGGGTCCTCCTCCTACGAGTCCAGCGTTTCATCGCTGCGTCACCTCGCTCATTAGTTGTTTCCTTCCAATGTGGTGGGCATGCGGGCATCGAAGACCTGCTTCTGCTCAATCTCAACTGTTGTGCACCGCCATCTAATGAAAATGAAGAAATATCTGTAGATCTGTCAATAATTCCGGTGTCCGGGCTGAGTAGAGGTTTCCTGTGTCTTGTCGAATTAAAAGTAGCAGAGATCGTAAAGGAACTACGCTATGTTGGTTTCAAAAGTTTCAAGGCCATGAAATTTTAAATATTTTAATTGACGTCGTAGTAAAGCCCTGCCCCACCTCTTCAGCAGCAGCCGCTGGCGGAACGCACCCGCTCGCCTGCCCACGTAAGTAAAATATGCGACTGGCATAACCCAGTGTGTTTGTGACGACCACTTATAATCCATCGACCAAACACTTCAGTGGTCACGTGATTAAATCAATAATAACCCAGTCTTGCCCACAGAGGAAAATGCGACGTAAGACATGGGGCACCGAGGTAAATATATGCCCTTAATTCACCTTGAGGCCTTGTGCCTTAATTAATTTCTACTGTCATCTGAGTGAATTACGTATATATAAGAGCGCCGAATATTAACATATTAGTTACAGCAAATTACAAACAAACTATAACTTGATTTAAATTTTTGAAATAACTATTTACTTTAAAATTAACCACAGCATTTTTGGGCCTTTAGCCACAGAAATTTATGTAATAAAAGTTTAATGCATATCATCCTTAAGTTATCATGTAACATTATTTACCTTTTTTGATGTGTTACATAATAACTGTCGGTATACGGCATTTGGTAGGAGTAATTTCATAAGTGGAATGGAAGTCGTATATGGAACGGAAAAGTGTAACCATGGTACTGCCATCTATAACGGATGGCGCGAACTGAAATTCACAAAGCCAAAGGAAAAATTTGTAGTATTAACTGTTTAATGAATTTTAGCAAAATGAGCAGTAGGTATTTTAATACAATTACTTGTCGAAAATTAGGCCCATAGTCGGGGTATATAGCGTTTGTCAATTATTTTTTGTTTTAATCGGAACCGTTTCATTATATAGTTTCAAATTTCAGTTTGCGAGTAAAATGATTCAATAGTTGACGCAGCCGCACCTGCAGCAAATTCTAGCTGCGGATGCGGAAACTACGTATGATTCGTGTCCAGTAATGTAGTTGAAAACACAATTTATGTAATGTGGTGCGTGTTAAATATATTTAACACGCACCACATTATTTTAAAGAATTCGATGTTAAATTTGTGTCCATGTTTCGTTTTATAAGTGTATTTGCAATATGAGTAAACATGCAAGTGCTATTTACCGAGATTAGATGTTACACATCTCTGGCGAGTATTGATAGTCTCGCTCACATTTTTTTTTTTTCCACGGATTTGGCGTGAGGTGATGCTATCCCCTCCCTCACAACAGCTCCCACCGGCAGTCCTCATTAAGCCGCGTGCAGGGCCGGGCACTCTGTCCCTTCGGGAGCCTTCATCTTTGATTTATGAGTACTTCATTCTGGTAAATATAATTTGAACTTGTCCCCGGGTCATTCTGCAGTGCAGGAACTAACCCAACCACTCCCCGAGGTTATCCATTTACGGGACTGGCCGACTCCAGCGATCATGTATTTTGTTACAGTATAAGTCACGCATACGTCTGCCGGTATCAGCAACACCATTCACTAATGTAACGTAGAATCGCAGCCCTGACAGCCGAGCCCGATCCATGGTTACAATTGAACAAACGGGATTGGTCGTCTTCAATCTAACCCTAATTAAGACTGCCGCTAGAACCAGTTACTTAGTATAACGTGTAATTTGTCTTAAGGAACAACAACGCAACTTGTCAGCATGGACTACGTCTGTATACTGGTAATTACGTGTCAACAGCAATACGAGTTTTGCAAAACGTCTTCAGTCATTCACAAGTTCGTCATTAAGAATAGTCAGGGATCAGTGTACTATGCTGGCCAGGGACTGTGCACCGGTGAAATAACTATATTTCTTATTCAGCTATCTACAACCGACGAGCTTATTGAGCCACGTTGGGGCTGACGACCCACGAACAGCCTATATCTTTGGCTAGATAATTGAGCTAACCTGGCACTCCCAGACTCATCAAATTATTTATATATTTTAATATTATAAATGTTGGCTCTGTTTGACCATATGACATAATAAGTATAATGCTTTGTAAGTAATAGTGACCGAATGCTACAAAAAGTTGGGGTTTGGAAGTGATATTTTTCTTTCTTTCAGAATGTATCCAACTGTAGTATGAAAATACACTATTTTATGGTTTTAGAAATATCAACGTATAGTAAAAGAACATGTACTAAAACCTCTAATAATTAGTGATAGTATACATAATATTAATTTTAATGTTAACAGGCCGGGAGGTATCAATCTGGCAACAGTGGGCATAATGTTCTCTGAAGTGTAATCTAAGCGTGAGCCAGACTACAGTAGTGTAACCGAGGCTGTTGTACGAGGTAGAGGGTGTGAGGAAGGGAGAACATGGGGGAGGGAGAGACTCACTGGCGCGCAGGTAGTACTCGACGTGGCGGAACAGCTTGAAGTCGCTCATGGCGAAGAAGAGCTTGGAGCCGTCGGTGTGCGTGGACGAGATGGGCTCCAGCTGCCGGCGGTCGAAGTCGGCGACGGCGATGGAGAACACCACGTGGCCGGCGGCCCTGAGGCCGGCAGCGGCCGGCGCAGGGTCCGTCTGGCTCTGGCCGTCCGTCACGATCACTGCGGCAGGCGCGACCGGCGGGGATCCGCGAGGGTTCTGTCGGGGACAAGTCTGAACACGTCCGTGCAGACACGCGACTTGCCCTTGCCACACGTCGTCAACGTTGCGTTCGTTCACAAAAACAGTTCAATGATTTTTATACATTATTTAATTAGTATTTAGATGTAAAACCTATAAAAATTCACAATTAAACCCGTTCAGTCAATTCGCAAGGACTATCTAATGTTAATTTTTTTATTGAAACTAAACTATTTTGTTTTATTATGTGTGATAATAATCTTGCGCTATGATTATAAGTAATTTTATATAATAATAAATCAAATAAAGATAATATTTATTTACTTATTTCATAGCCATAAAGTATATTGTCCACTATAATATAGGTACACCTTAACCTACTCATTCAAGGTTTGATTAACTCCATTCATCATTGAGATATAAATGGTACACTCCATCAGTGGACAAATAGACTGAAAAGGTTCAGTAAACACTAAACACTAACTGCATTGTATTTAGAACAAACTAAGCAATGCAATATTTTATAACCTAATCATCGTACCACTTGCGTTCGCAATTACACTCGATTTCGACTGTTTTGTTGGCAGATTACTCGTTCAATTAAGGACTCAAAAATAAACTGTGTACATGGTATATTTCCATATTAAATCTGTTGTATTTATCTGTTTTACGTTTATGTTTACATTTCTCTTGACAGGCCTGGATGGCTCTGTACCGGTCATAAACATTCCATTCGCGTGCATCCCTGGTGTAAAGGATGAACAGCCTCTGACCTTGGTATTGGCTGATGAGCACACTAAAGTGGGTTCCGTTTGTACAGAACAGTTGAGTCTTGTCTGGAGCGAAGAGAATCCACAATATAAACGTGGGTACAGTGACTAGCCGTGATAAAAGCAGCTACGGAGAATGTATGTGGGTGACCTGCGTCCTCTCAAGAAACGAATCTGCTCAAAAATGGTGCGAGGTAAGCGATGTGGTCACTCATCACCGTGGTTAGATTATGATTTTTTTTCATGTGTCTAACACTACATAGAATTAAATGCAATAAAGCTCATTACTTCACTGCACACACGCTAGCAATATGTAGAATGCATTATCTCCAGGGGAAAAACGTCTTTGACATTCTATACACCAAGAGCAAGGCGTTGAGCACTCCGTAATTTGCGCTTAATTCTGTTCAGAATATGCTTCGCAATGGCGCTGTCCAACGAATAAAAACCGGAGTAACGACTTGTTCATTGTTTGGCAGAACAGGCAAATGATTGAATTAAAAAAGTTTATTAACATTCTTAAATTTGAGGTTTTTTTTTTATGTCTCCGTAGCTCTGAACGCTAGGCGGTCGCCTACAAACATAGACTAATGATGATACATAACTTCTGGTCTGGTCAACGTGGGATAATGAAGATAATGTAAGTTTGCAAGCAACCATACCGCAAGTTGCCTGAAGTTAACATTGGAAAAATAAATAATCGAAGACGGCCCGACAGGTGTGCAAGCCCGTGTCGTCTGACATGAGAACCAAGTGCCCCATCACTGTGCCACTTCGCTCAGTTTAATTTTACATACAAAGTATTTCACTGTTCTAGTCACCAATTTAATAATGTACCAGCTTTGTGTGCCATGACACATGTTTTTGAAAGATTTGCTGGCAAATAAGCCGTTCAATGTATGGAGGTAAGAATTTAAGAAGTGTGTGTGTGTGTGCGTGTGTGTGTACAATCTAAATCATGCTAATAATTGAAGTCAAAATTAAATCCACCCTCCCCCTCCTTTTTTCACCAACCGACCCTCGAGGATAGCAAAATGTAGTTTGATGATGATTTCTGTTTTTTTTGTTCATATTTGTTTAGTATTTTCTTCCTCTCCCCCCCCCTCCCCTCACACATTGATGCCATTTTTGTTATCCTCCCTAGCTTCTAGCATTAGCCTTTATGCAGCTACGGCTTGTTTTGCTTATTGCGGTAACCAGAGTGACTTCAACTTTAAGAGACACCCACTGAGTAGGCGCGGTCTCTCACAGCCGAGCACAGAGCTGCCAACTCACGCACGAGAGTCTTCCTGGGCGGCGAAGTGGCGTTGATCTCGGCGGCCGCCAGCTGCAGAGCGGCGGCCAGGTCCGTGTTGCCGCCGAAGAACGAGACTCGCCCCAGCTGCGACGCGAAGTCGCAAGTCGAGGTCTGCTGCAGGCCGATGTCCACCTCGGCGTCCGTGCTGAACGTGATCACGCCGGCGGAGCGGTTCTCGGACAGCCTGGGAGCCGGAACACCACACACACACACCCGTCTGCAGGGAACACGCTTTCTTCGTCTTTTTTTTACTGCCATTCACGCACCAGTATGGCCACCGTTCTTACAAGTTTTAGTTCACGATCGTGATTCATGCTCCTCGTTAGTAGGTTGGGACATAAAATAGCGTTACTACGCTTAAATACACCCACTTTCCAGACCTAAACACATCGGGGTTTCTGCAGTGAACAGCAGTCGACACAATGGTAAACAAACGGTCGACATGTCACGTGAAACTTTTACTGCTCTCACCTTCCGTCACTTGCTTCACCCCCTTGTCCAAAAACAGACCGCTACATATGCACTGGTCCATCAACTGAGGGAGTGGCGGATGCTTAGTTTCCAGAATCTTGGAGTTATTCATTGAAATGTTGCCTCAGCAATTCCCCCCCCCCCCCCCTAACCTTGCTAAAGCTAACAGTATTTATTTGGGATGGGTTTGGGTTAGGGAATATCAAGTGCGTCTCAGGCCGAAGCCTATACGCCTGATCATGCTGGGTTTCAGCCATGCAGAAAGAGTAGCATCACGCGCGCGAGTAAACTGTCATGATAGTTACAATAGGTCGTGAAAACTGCAGGGTCGTCTCCAGGAAGACTTCTAGGGAAAAGATTTAATACAAAAAAGGAAGCTGTAAAGCATAACATTAAATAAGTCAGATATTGGCCTTGAAATTATTACCAAATTTGTGATTCAAAGCTAACTAAAAGTTCAGATGTTCAGGGTTTTATTCCTAGTCGGGTCAGTTGGTATTTATTAATTGTAACAGCTATGGTGGCATGAAAATTCTGGCCATTAGCTTCTCTTCCTGGGGATGTCGAATGATGTGGCACTGATTTAGCGCTAGTAGGAAACATGGTGAAGACTGTCGTGACTCGGAGGCTTTTCTCGACGTAATCCCGATCCTCCAAATTCTGTTTCTGTTCCTCACCCATATCATTTCACACTGGCACTCCTTGGGCTATCCATAGATGAAAAGTCTGCTCTATTTCATACCAAACTCTCGTCTTTTAGAACACAACCGCGGGGGAACAATTTAAAAAAAAAATTTACACGCTGCATTATGTTCGTGTTTGATGATCGCAATAAGACCTCAAAAGCAAGACACGCGAGACGTAACCTGTGGAAGATCACGCGCCAACTCACGGAAATCCTTTCACCAAGTGGTCCACCAAGTTCTTCTGCGCCTGGAAGTTCTCAGATTTGCCGTTGACGAAAAACTCGGGATCCACACTCAGGGACTCGTCCAGGAGAAACATGATCCCTGCTCTGTCCTCGCTCAGCCTGTCCAGAGTCTCGTTCAGCTTCTTGTCCACGGCTTCTGCGAGTTCGTCCGGCGCTGCAGCAGAGACACGGGTACTTCTAACACGAGTATCACATGTCATGCGTGCTGTGGTTTAGGCATGCAAAGCTACATGACTACATACACTTCCAACATAAGACGCGAGCGCATTTTGGGAACCTCACATATGAAGCGAGGGGGAACTGGGGCGAGACACTGGCCCCGCCTTCCGGAGGACGTGGTTTAGATTTCCGGTTCGGCCAACCTGATTTCGGTTTCCCATGTTCTGCCAAAATCACTCCATGCAAATGCTGGTATGCCATGGTCAAATTAAACACAAGACAAGCACGACTACGGAAGCAGCACATACAACCCCCATCATACGAAGCCTCACGGCTATCTTCTTGTGTCTTGTACAAATTTCTCAACCGACTTTAGGGACTTTTACAAAAAAAAATTTTCTTGCAAATAAGCAAATCAATTGAAATTATATATTTTTTCTATCTTTATTTATGCTCCGAGAATTATCATCGTAGTTTTGCCATTCATTCGGTACGATAAAAATGAAATGGTACGATATTTATGATATGATATTTATGATATGTAACATTTTTATTGATGTGTCACATTTTAGCTATTGGTAAACGACATTTGGTGGGAGTAATTTCGTGATTGCGACGGAAGTCAAGGAACGTAAACGCGTAATCGCGGTGATGCCATCTGTGGCTGATGTTGCGAACCAATTTTCACACAGACAAAGGATAACTCTATAGTATTAACTGTCCAATAAATTTTAACAAGGTGAGCAGTGTTATAATAAAATTCCTTCTCGAAAATTAGGTACAAAGCAATTTTTTTCAAGTCTTTTCCGTTTTTATCGGAGCTCCGGCAGAATATACTAGCGGCGGGCATGTGTGATTAGCGTCCAGAAATGTAGTTGAAAAGACTATTTGTTTATATTTATCTCGCTCGGCATTATTTCGAAGAATCCTGCGTCAAATTCCGTGTCCGAGTTTCGTATTAGTGTATGTATTTGCAAAATAAGAACACGCGAATTTGCTCGTTACCAAGGTTCGATGTGTAACATCACTGGCGAGTACTGAATGACTCGCTCACACGCTCGTCTGCTGCGAGTCCATTAGAGAGGGGAGAGCACAAAGGACACGGGACCGGCCGGGGTGGGGGAAGGAGAAACACGAGCGCCGCGCTGATCCAGGCGGCCAGGGGCACTCACTGTTGCACGAGGGTATGTGGTTGAGGCCGCCGGAGCCGTACCAGCCCCTGGAGGTGCAGTTGATGGCCTCGCTGCCGATGAGCTGGTAGCCGCTGTTGCACGCGAGGTGGCACCGCGCGCCCTCCTGGCCGTCCTGGGAGGTGCAGTCCTCGGGCTCCCACCGGCCCCGCTCGTTCACCGAGATCTGGGGACACGCTGCGCACGAGGCCTCGTCACTGGGACCATTGAGGCGAGCAGAGAAGCGGAGACCAGTCAGGGCCGGTGCAAGGCAAATTGGCGCCCTAGGCGAAAAACCTTAATGCCGCCCCCCCCCCCCCCGGCCGGACACCCCAAAATAATTTTCCTTGCCTCAAAATACATCACGTAAGCCTAATATTTTGTCAACAATCAAATGTAAGCAGGCTTGTGTTTTTTTTTTCTTTTTTTCTTATTACAAATCATAAACAGGTCACCGTGGACTTTAAATAGTTACTTATATCAATATAAACATTCCAAACTGTAACAAAAATCCATTTTCATCTAGTTTCAATAATCGTTAAACATATTATATCAGCTGTTATGTGTCGTGCTGCGCCGCCCCCGGCTACTTGGCGCCCTAGGCGGTTGCCTAGTTCGCCTATATGGACGCGCCGGCCCTGAGACCAGTTGCCAACAAGTAGTTTGTAATACTACTACAACACGTGGCTATGGTTTATTTTTTGAGATAATATTGAGTATATCTTAGAAAAATAGCGCATAATTTTATATTTTAATCGCTGTTTCATTCAAGAATATTTTTTTTTTCAAGCCACGGAAAAGATAATCGAATATTCTATAGTTGAATAATATTTTGTTTTATTATGCTTATTAATGTACGCAGTTATAATTACTGGAAAGCTATTCAAGGAACGGTTAACAAAATAACTTTAACTATATGAGGTACTGGGGCAGCAAAAAGCATAAATCCCCGGGTATGAATCCGAACCGAATATTACTGCAAAAACTATGCAGTGATATTGTTATTTTTTAAAAAAATGTACAAATCTACAAATATCTGTAAGTTTACATTAATATTTCTGTTCCATTTACAAAAAAAAATATACAGAAGATGGTTGGATATGCTATATTAATAATACGTATTTAATAATAAAATAATACTTAATACCTACACATTATTAATGTAGCTGACCTTTCTTAACCAATCTTTCATTATATTTTTTATTATATTTTTTTCCCCCTTATAGAAGCCGCTACTCTGCAGACACTCCTCACCCGAAAATAAATACTTTTTTACACGGTTTTAGAACAAGGATCAGTTTGTTTGTTCTGTTCGTAGTGCTATCTACTGAAGAAAGTCTAAGATTCACACATCAGTTACAAGCTCGAAAAATTTGCTTTCGTGCAGTTTTATAATTTTGCTACTGAGAAATATACAAATTATTTTACAGTATTAATGGTTACTGGCCGAACACAACCAACCCTTCACTTAGCTATGATTTCCTGAACCTGCGTAAAAAAATAAAACTAATTCCGATATTGAAAAACATACGGACATGTAAATGAGGACGTGTACGTGCTGATCTTAACTTTCTCTCCAATGAAATAGGTGTTTGCACAATCGATTTATATAGGCTATGCCATCAAATGGTTCGCAGCCTGTCGCTGCCATTGTCAGTAAGCTGGGATTTTCTGTCGTCTGGATGTCGCTAGTCACCTTAGGGTAACATTTTCCTGATAGCATTCTGAAGATGGCGACATCAAAGTGTACCGAAACGTTGGTGAAGTGTGACATTCAGACACTGTTGAAGCCCAGATCATTGCCGTTTACATTGAGTTTTTTTTTAGAAATCAATTATTTAATTATTATTTGGAATTCAAATCAAGTGGCTTGAGAGCACTCTTGCGGGAGCTACAGGAGGTACTTTGCAAACAGCCGCGAGCAGAGGGATGGTAGTAGTTGAGTGAGGGTAAGAATGATATTTAGTGAATCACTGCGTCACGTTAATCAAATAACATTGGTATACACATTATATTATCTTTTAGGTTTATTAAATATGTTCACGTGTATTTCAATGTGTGTTCGTCTATTTTATTACTTATATTAAGCAATGAAACTTTTGGTAAACACGTTTACAATACACTGTAAAAAAATTGTACTTTAACAAGGAAATTCCTTGGAAACTCTGTTTCCAACGATATCGCTTGTAAAACTACAAGGCAGAGTTTTGTAAAATTACAAATGGTATGAAAATCTGCCTTACAGTTTTACAAGTGATATCGTTGGCAACTGAGTTTCATTTGCAAAATTAAAAATTTTTGAAGTGGAACTTTTTGGGCGCGATGGGAGTAAAATTTTAAGGCCTAATTTTAATGCAACGTTTTCATTGTTGTGAAACGATTTATGACGCTAAAATGTTGCGGACGGTGTAGAGAACATGCCGGGCCGCGATGCTTTGAGTGAGCTCCACGTGGTGGCGTGTGGCTCAGGTTGAACCCTGCAAAGGTGCAGGGATAGACGAGTAGCGGCGGTAGGGACCCGCCTGCGCCTGACGCCTTGCGACTTGCTGGCATCTAGTAAGTGAGTATTTGGGCAGAGGGCAACACAACGGGGTTTAAGCTTATTGTTGTGCACTGCGCCACGGGCCATATTCTCAATAAAATTGTGTTCTTTCGAAGTACATATTATTTTAATTACGTGTGTAAATCAGTATTGTTAAACCGAGTCGAATGAGTATTGTTTTAGCTGTGTAACCAAATAATTTTTTTTAAAGTAAAACTTCTTTGGGCGCGATGAGAGTAAACTTTCAATCACAATTTCAATGCCGAATTTTAATTCAACGTTTACGTGAAACAGTGTTTTGAAAGGTTTCCGACGCCAAAGAGATACAGATAGAGCACTTACGAGTCTAGGTTTGAATTGCCAAATAAGTTTCACTTCCATCACGTGTACGGAGTTACAAGCGCACGCAGTTTCAACTTGGTGAAGGAGGCGCGCGACTGTTCTCGTTAGCTCGCTGCTGCGTGGCGCGGCACTCACTGGAGCGGCAGCCGGCCTGGGCGGGCGGCTGGCAGGCCTGGGCGCGCGCGCCGAACTGCAGTCCTGGGGGGCAGGCCCCCAGGAAGGGCCCGCCGTCCCCGCAGCGGCAGAACATGGTGCAGTCGGAGAGGTGCGGCACGCTGGAGTTCCTGCCGGCGGGACAGGCCCAGGTGGTGGGGCAGGGCACGTCGTCGCGAGCCGCCTCCTCCTCGGCGGGGGCGGCGGGGGCGGCGGGGGGCGGCGGAGTGCTGGGGCGGGGCCCGCCGCACACCGCCGGGTCGGGCCGACCGCACGACCTGCACGTCTCCCGGCACATGAACCACCATCTCCTCCTGGGTTACACTTATTACTGATTACTAGAGCCACGGAATTTTCGCGCATTCTTTTAGTCGCAAGCTAGAATGCAAACCTCCAAACTGTGGCACTGTGTTCATGATTGGACCGCAGATATCTGGACACGCCCCTCTACGACCGTGAGCCAACGATGTCCAGCTAGGAGAGAAGTAAGCGAATAAGGTAGTGCCAAATAACAAGGATAAAATTGTTCTCGCTAAGAAATCAACCAATGGGAAAGTAAACATGGGTCGATCACACCTATAACATTGAATTCTAACATGAGGCCAGAGGAATCCGCGAAATTTCCGGGACTCTACTGATTACTTACACAAAAAATAACACATGCCGCATTTTCCATAGATTTATTATTTGTGCCCTTAAAATAGAATTTCAGAATAGGCCTATCACAGTTTTATATAAATCTGTACCTCGGAAGCATAAGACACTATGTCCACTTTTGGGCAAGATGCACTTTTAACCATAAACTTGACCACCGTTTGACGTTCTTTCTAGTGGCATACAACACTTAGATCTACGATATGCAAAAATTCAGATAGTTTAGATAGAGAATATTTGAGTAAATAAATGAAGCATTAATTTAAAATTATTTATACCGTTCTCATTCAAAATTTGGTTGTTTGTGACATAGTGCCTTAGGTCTCCGAAGTACAAAAATATAAACTACTTATAGCTAATCTACAAACAGGAGAAAAATATTTCTAATAATGGAGGTTTGACACGTATAGAAAAAAATACTAGCCTTTACACCATTTGTAGTAATTAATTTTATAAGATTAAGCTGTAATTCAATGTTCACAGGATATATTAATGATCATATCAAAATTAACAAAGCAGGTCGTTTTCCGGAACAGTATCAGGTGATAAGTAGATATAAGCGAATGCATAAATTAAATTGAAATGCTAAATTTTAAGATGTGTCATGTAGAAAACACTCACTACGCACGATATGCTAGGGCGGTGGTGCTCCAAGGGGACGTCATAGAAAATAATACTATGATAATATGAACACACAATATTTTGTCAACTGGTTTCAGTGAATGGTTAACTAAGCAGTGTTGCAAATAACCTTAAAATGCGAAACTCGGTCACATCGTATTATTTTATAGTTTTATTACAATTCTTTAATACAGAATTCTTTAAGATAATGCCGAGAGTGATAAATAAACCACAGTTGTGTTTTCAACTACATTTTTGATGCGAATCACACGTAGTTTCAGAACCTGCCGTTATAATTCGTTGCGGGAGCAGCGATTTTCAGCGTGAAGTTCTAAACTATATAATGAAAGGCTCCGATAAAAGCCAAAAATACTTTTGAAAATACTAAACCCCGGCTTTGGACCTGAATTTTGACAAAGGGTTTTATTAAAATAATGCCTATCTTGTCAAAATTCATTAAACAGTTAATATTATAAAGTTTACCTTTGGCTTTGTGAACTGTGAACATCCGCCACAGATGGCAGCACTGTGTTTGCACATTTTCGTTCCATGCGACTTCCGTTTCATTTACGAAATTACTCCCACCAAATGCCGTATTCCTAGCGCTAAGATGTTTCACACCAAATACACTGTGTCAGAAAAAAGAACTATTAACTGATAATATGAATGTTGGGCAGACAATGAAAAAAATAATCTCCGCTTTCATCCTCCATCCCCTTTTTCTTTCCATTTCCCTTTTTAAAATTTTCCTTCTTGACAATTGAAATGAAATTGTTGCTATGCACCTGTACGGCATGTAACCATAAAACAGAAACAATGAAGTACACACTAGTGTAGCAAACACAGCGACTACACCCGTGACCTGCCCGGCTGCCAGGGGAGTCGCGGCGGACCTGGTGCGCAGGTTGAAGTGCAGTCCCGTGGGGCAGCTGACGGTGCGCTCGGAGTCGCCCGAGCACAGCGTGACCCGGCCGCAGTCCTCCGGGTCGGGCAGGTAGACGCGGCCCGCGGCGCCCGCGGGACAGCGGCTGGCGCGCGTCGTGTTGGGCAGCGGCGTCAGCGCCGCGACGAGGCCTCCGCCCAGCGCCACGGCCGCCGGCTCTGCGCACACTCCGCGGGCTCAGCCTCGAGGCAGGCGGCGTTACTAGAGACATGCCAAATTCGCGGATTCATATCGCGATAGGCTAGCATCAAAACAACTATACCTTCGTACTGCTTCTGCGTTTGGCCCACATTTTATCCGGGGAACTGTGAGCCAATGGGAAACACTAAACCAAGAAAGTGCCGAATTACGTACAGCCTAGTTGAGACGTCTCACGCGTCAGTAGCCAATGAACAGGTGTCATTTCCGCGAGTATTTAAAGGACTGTGGAGTCTATCCTAGAGGTCAATGAATCCGCGAATTTTGCAGGTCTCTAGGTATTACGTATTCCTAGGGACCGGAAAAATTCGCGGGTTCAATGACCTCTAGGATGAACTTTATAGTTCTATGTACACTCGGTCAAATGTCACCCTCTCATTGGCTGCTGTCTTGTGAAGGTGTCCCAATGTAGCGGCCTGTGATTCGACACAGCTTCGGTTGAGAGTTTTTCACTAGCCCAGATCCTCCAGGTGAGTTGTGAGCCAATAGCCGAGGCAGCACTGAGGTATAACTATATGAATTTTAGGCTGTCGTGAAATGAATCCGCGAATTTTTCCGGTCTCTACGGTATTCCACATCGGCATTTTCAGGAAAGCCTGCTCAAATGCTGGCTGTTGGAGTACCGTTCAATGGATATTTAGAGGGCGCAGTTTACCCATGAACAGCCCCCGAGCTACTGCGATGACATAAATCACGCAAGTAACTGATTTGCGGCTCTAACCGAGTCGCCAACGTTTCGATCAACCTTGCAGTTGCAATACTCAGGGTTGCAGTAGGTAAACTGCTACCTTGAAGATGGTGACTGCATAGTTGACAAAATTTATACCCGAAAGCGGTGGTGGAAGAAGAGACGCGCCGTAGGTTCTCGCAGCAGGGTGACTCTGCCATGGTTCGCCGTTGCCTACCGCTAAGTGGACTTGAAGAGGCTAACCTAGATCGTGGGCTTTCAGGACCGGAGTCACTAACTATTTGTGGCCATCTGCGATGAGGCCACTTCTGTCTAACTGATGGTCGCAGCCATCTTAAAGGGCGATTGATTGCTGCGATGACGGCAACAAGGCAATGAATGAATCGTGAATCATGCTGGCGTATGAAACGCAAGCCCAAACACAAGAGGTTGTAAGTTGAACAATACATGCGGTGCGTTAATGCTTGCCGCGTAAGACTTAGACACACGTGGTCTCACCACAAGACGGTGATGACGGGAAACTACACTTGTCCGCACCTGACCCGTGTGTTGGCCGCGCGGTCTGTCTCACGACTGCAGTTTAGTACTCTTTTACATCTTGCAGAGCTGCTTCGTAGCTACAACATGTTGGAAAGGTTTATAAATAACGAATTAGGGATGGCAGCACTTGCTTTGGAAGAAGAAGTAGTTGTTATCGCAGAAATCGGAGAAGAATGTGGGTTCTCGGCGCATAGAAGCAAACATGTTTCGAAGGGGAGTATTGCTCGCTGCTGCCATGGGACGAAGTGCTAGCTGACCTAGTCGGGCGCGGTAACACACGGGAGTGGCACAGTGGCCGCAGCTGGCGGAGCCTCACCCGGCGGGCAGGCGGGCGGCGCGCGCGTGTCCGTCACGCGGACGGCGGCGGAGAAGAGCACGGCGGCGGGGCAGGCGCCGCTGGTGACGGCGCACCTGCAGGCGTGGCGGCAGCCGGCGAGGGGGCAGCCTCCCCCGGCCGGCGGCGGCGAGCCGCAGGTCACGAACTCGGGCGCGTCGCACAGCCCGAGGTCCGGGCTGTAGAGCTGGCCCGCGGGGCAGGCGTGCGCCTGCTCCGAGCCGTCGGCGCCGCACACCACCATCTTGGAGCAGTCGGCGAAGTGCGCCACGCTGGCCTCGCTGTTTCCGGGGCAGCTGGAGGCGTTGCCCGTCACGTTCGCCGTCAGCAGGCGCCCCACCCCGAGCCCGCCGAGCTGCAGGGCCCCGGCTTCTGCGCGCCGGAGAGCTGTCTCAACTTCACATTCGCCCTTCAAGACCACTTCCAGGAACATTATTTGAAAATACACTACATTTCAAGATGGGGTTTTCACCATTTTAACGATGCCTTAATTTCTCCAACTCCTTTTCCACCCCCTCCCCTTTTTAGAACACGTTCAGATATGTGACTCGGTGTAAGTGGCAGTAACTATACACGAAGCATCATGTCGTAATCCTTACATATCGAGATTAAAATTATATTGTTTTCAACTCATTTCATGTACATATTAGTATTCCTAAAACCAATTGTATACATAAAGATACCAAAATATTGTGTGTCTTTAATGGTGTTTTTCCAGAACTATGATTTATATTGTGGTGTATATGATTTGTAAAGCAGGAAGGGTAAAGATCTGTTTATTTACTTGAATATCCCAATGAGAAGTTAGTGGTGATCGTGACATGTCACTACTCACGCTCAGGGCAGGAGGGGCCGCTGGGCTGGCGGAACAGCTCCATCTGAGGGGAGAACTCCAGCTTGGCGGGGCACGTGGTGTTGCCCTCCTCCTTGGAGCACGAGCACAGGTAGCGACACGTGGCCCGGGGCTCGCCCGCGGAGCAGGGGTCGCGCGCCTCGCAGCCCGCGCCGGCGGGGTCCCCGCAGGCCGAGGTCCCCGGGGCGAAGTGCTGGCCCGCGGGGCAGTGTCCCAGCACGGGCTCCCCCGCCTGGCACCGCCGGAACAGCGAGCAGTCCCGCGGGTGCGGCAGGTACACTATCTTCTCCAGGACGTCGTACGGAGGGCACTGCTCGGCCCCGGAGGCAGCCCAGAGGGCGAGTAGAGCGAGGAGGGTCGCGGCTCTCATGGTTGCGTCAGCCTTGGACCTCGGAGCTGTCCCCCTGCCAGGTCCAGTCTTACGTTTTAAAACAACCAACCTCGAGACAATCCTTGATCATTTGCCTGATTGGCTGAAAGTGCTAGACGACTAGTTATCGGCACCTGATAAGTAGAGACCGGAAAAATTCGCGGATTCATTTCGCGGTACGCTAACATCCAAACAAGTGTACCTTCGCACCTCTTCTGCGACTGGCCCACATTTTATCTGGGGAACTGGTAGCCAATAGGAAACCCTCAACCAAGAAAGTGTCAACCTAGTTGAACGGTCTATGAGTCAGCAGCCAATGAACAGGTGTCAATTTCTCGGGTATGAAAAGGACTGTGGAGTCTGTCCTCGAGGCCAATGAACCCGCGAATTTTTCTGGTCACTACTGATAAGTATTGAGCGCTGAATCTGATTTAAATAAAATAATTGATTCGCTGGCCAAATAGGCCAATATTAGAACCAAATTTCTCATGTGTGTACACTAAACACATCTTTGCACCGTTAAATCTCAATGACATACGCCTATTAACAGCAATCCCTTAATAATAGCAAACTAAAGTAGTAAAAAAGTTAAAAACAATAAACATTGTTTATTCATTGTCTTTTTTATAGATACACTAACCTTGATTTGGCTCATAAAATAGTTACTGGTGTAACTATTATTGCGTAATTTCAGGTTTGAGCGTTTTCTTAATTCCGTTAAGGAACTACGCTGGATTGAAATAAAAATAAATTGTAAATAAAATAGACTACTAAAAAAATTGTCAAGTAAAGGATTTTTAAACTGGAGTAAAATATAGACAGTGACAAAGGCAGGATTAAGTTAAACTGGAAAAGGTGAGCTATTTTTTATGAGTGTCTGTAACAATAATAAGTTACTCTCTAAACACTTACTTTAGGTTAACTATATATTTTTATCTCTACTTCTCTTCCTTAGCTATTGACACGGGTTTTGGTAATTTCAAAACATATCTTGTTAATTATTAATTTTATAGCGACGGCTTCTTTTATCTCTTGATTCTGTTTACTAAATGCCATACAGCTCTAATAGTGTGAATCTTCGCTTCCAAGTGTGCTTATTTAACGTTTCGCAATGTCGCGTCGGGGAGATTTACATGCATAAAACTGACCTCTAAGGCAAAATATGGCACATTCTCTCGCTAGGCCTTATATACTGTATACTGCGAGCTTATATTAGGGCTCATATCACAAATCCATATATTGCTCATGATTGTTGAATATCATTGGGTAATCCTCCTGAACACGACTTACTCTAGTTAAAATTAAGTTTTTTGGAAAAAATTTAGAAAACCATTAATTTCTGAACATCCCTTTATTTTATCCTTCACGATTTTCTAATTCCGCCACTGTAATATAATGATCACAGTCTAAAAACTCCATGAGTTTCTAAAATTATTTCGTATTTCTATTAGGAATTGTTTAAGGTATTGTTTCATATAAAATATCGAACACTTAAAATAATAATTGTGTTCAAATTTAAGTAACCAATAACGATAGAATATACATTTAAGTACAATAATTATTATTAACTATTAAATGAAATGTTCACAACAATAAGCGTTTTCCTATTATAATAGCCTTATTTATTCATGTACCAGTTGCCTATCCATTTAGTCATAGCGGTGAATTTAAAATTTCAGTTTGGCAACTTTTTAGTTCCTATGTTTAAAAACTGCAAAATGCGACAGAAATACGTACTTAGATTTGTCGACCTCATTGGGCCTCGTACCAATTTATTTTATTTAATGTGCCCGATGCAACACAGTATCAACACAGATTCACTTGCGTATCAGTGGAACAGAATACTGGAAGTGAAATTTGAAAGTTGAGATTTTAACCCACGTGTATCCATACGCAAGCTTCACTTGAACGAGAATGTCAGCGTGGAATACAGTGGTTTAAACGGGTATTATTCTAAATCATTTCAGTCTCTTGTATAGATTTTTAATGCTTCTTAATAAATTCATAACATGACTATAGTTCATTGTTTATTTCAATTTAATTTAAACCCTAGTATAACTAAGAGCATATAAACATTTAGTATACAGCCTTTGCCGTAAAAATATTTTTTTAGCATAACGTTCATAAATTTAAAAAAAAATTGTTTTCCTAAGATAATATAAATCTTGTTTTTTTTTTAGGATATAAGCAAATCCAAATTTTTATTGATTTATGAATGATATACTCCACTAAAAATAAATAGTGTTACAACAAAGGCTGTTGCATACAAACAATTAAATGAAAACTGTATGCCTACTATGCGAGTTAACGTTCTTAATTCGTGCTAGAATTTATATATATATATATATATATATATATATATATATATATATATATAGTACTTGGGTAGAAGAACGAATTAAGCTGGATTTAATCGTTAGTTCGCCGATAGTATTTTTTGGATGCCGTATTTGTTTTCTATTCTTCCTAAATACGTGTTTCTTCGCACAAACATAGATGAAGCTAAATGCAAGCATTTCAGTCAGCCTTAAGTTGTTAGTCTAGTTTCAAAAAATTCCAAATTTGTTATCTTCAAAACAACTTTTTTATTACTTGGACCTTTAGTCCACCCAGATCCTCAAATGTCTTTTAATATTATCAATTTTTAAAAAATATAAACACTTCTTGAATTGATGTAACTGTTTATAGACGATAGCCGATATTGTTCTGTACCTCGGAGGCATATTACACTCTTTTTTTTTTTCATGCGAGCAGTTTTAAGAATTTTAGCTAAAGCCTCACTTATTGTAGTCTTACCAAAATATGTGAATTTTTATCTTATCGTAGATATCAGTGTTGTACGCCACTAGAAAGACTGTCAAACGGAGATTGAATTTATGTTTAAAAATACACGCAGCCCAAAAGTGTACATAGTGTGTTATGCGTCCGAGGTACAGAGTGAAGGTTCGTGCAGTTGCAGAAGCAGTGTAATGCAGGCAGGCTGCTGCCCGCTGAGCCGCGAGACTTACTCGAGTCACGTGCAGGAGCGGAGCGGCGGGAGCGCAGCGGGCAGTGTCTTCCCCCGAGGCGGCCGACAGACTGCCCGCGTCGCGGCCCGCAGAGGTCAGCCGAGATAGCCTTGGGGCTATGGCCCGGCTGCGAGACACGCCTCTCTCCCGGACCACCCAGCCCCCGAGTCGACTTGTCCGCGGGTCCTCGCCTCTAAATCAACATCTCGGGTAGACTCTTCTAGTTTTCTTCCAACATGCCCAGAAACTAAACAAAAAAAAAACTTCCAATCTTCAATTTAAACTAGTTGAATGTTAATAAAGACCCGCAGGCTTTCACGGCCATTGTCTGCGTTTTCTTGGCTTCTGGGCTTAGGCCGTGTCAGTCAGACTTAGTCTACCTGATGATGGCAGCTGCAATGACTGCCGAAACGTCGCAAGACAATTACTACCTGACACGGCCTACACCCAGAAGCCAAGATAATGTAATTGAATGTTGGTACTTAGTTTTTGATGTGTCCCCAGAATGTAAAATATAAAACCTCAAAACACAACAACTGTTCTAAACTAGTAAGCCTACATAATGATATTTTGAGTATTCTGTCTGAAAAAAGCTATGATCATTTTTTTGAGGTAATATTGTTTAAGAGCGAAAGCGTTAGCCTCGTCATGTTCGTTAGTGTCTGTTTTTGTCCTTTTCTGGGTTACGAAAGGTGATGGAGAAATTTCAATTTGAATTAAATTTTACGTCTGGGATGTTCAAAACTGTAATAGTGTTTTTTTGTTGAAGACTCCAATTTTACGTTTATTTGAATGAAATTTTATATTTAAAATGTTTAAACTTGCTAAAATATTTTGTTAAATAAGACACAAATTTTACAATATTATCTTAACTGCTTCTTTTACTGTATCAACATACACCAAAAACGATTTTTTAAGTTATAAATTTTTTTAAAAAACTACTCTATTCTAAAATAGTGTCTTCATGAAACCTGAACAATTTTTCGTCTAATCAGTTTTACGGCCTTTTGCACAAATAACAAAATATTCTCATTCAAACGGTAACAGTAGTATATAATAGTATGTCCTGGGACAGGCTTCAGACTGTGGTGCCGTGGTTCCGACCGCCATCTTCGATTGTGACGTCACGGCGGCCATCTTGGATGACCTTGACCTTCAAAATTTTCACAAATTTGCCCCAAATTCATCCACAATTTGCCAAAATTTCCAGTTTTTTGGAGGAAAAATCCGCAAAAAAAAATCCCAAAAATATTGAAAAATAAAAACATTCCCTTTTTGAGGGAAAAATTCCAGTTTCGATGAAAAATTAACCGTTTTTAGTCCTTAAAAATACCAGCAGCTAGAAATGTCCATATAGAGGCTTAAGCCTCCATGTCTACAGCCTCCGATAAGCCTCTGACGTCATCATGAATTATGACGTCACCATTTCAAATTTCGTTACGGCCGCCATCTTGAAAATCCATAATATTTATATTAGGAAATCGGGAAAAAATCTAAAATTCATAAAAAAAATCGATCAAATTTAATAATAAAAATTAAATAAAAAAATTATTAAAAAATATATTTAAACCACGTTCTTATGCCATAGAGCTCGGAGTCCTCGGTTCGAACCCGGCGAGGTAAAAAAAAGATGGCGACAGATCCTTCTTCCACAGAAGCTATCGGTAGTCTGACCTCCCACCACTTATGTCAAAGTATATATATCGTCAGCTAGTATGACGTCATGTCCGCCATCTTGGAAATATTGATTTATTATCCTATTTTAAAGAAATTTTTTTAACATTTATAAAAGAAAGTAAATAATAAATTTTCAATAAAAATCTTTAAAAAAACACCGCTGCACTTGTCGTTTCACCCACCATCTTAATTCTATAAATTTTGCATGTTTCGTCACGCCCACCATCTTGGATGAGAATAATGTCAATGTTACACTTTACATTACATCAACAATATGGAATTTTAGAATGTTGCACTTTTCGTTTCGGCCACCATCTTGAAAACCATAATTTTCATGCTAGAAAATCGGGAAAAATTAAAAAATTATAAAAAAATTAACTAACTAAAATTTAATAAAATAATATTTAAAAAAAAGCACTTACGAATTTAAGTTCTCGGTTCGAACCTGGTAAGAGCTGTTGGAGCTTTGGAGCTTAGAAGCTTTGGAGCTTTGGATCTGTAGAAGCTGTTGGAGCTGTTGGAGCTTTGGAGCTGATAGAGCAATTGGAGCATTTGGAGCTGTTGGAACTTTGGAGCTGTTAGAGCCATTGGAGCATTTGGAGCTGTTGGAGCTTTGGAGCTTTGGAGCTTTATAGCTGTTGGAGCTTTGGAGCTGTTGGAGCATTTGTAGCTGATGGAGCATTTGGAGCTGTTGGAGCTTTTGGTGCTGATGGAGCATTTGAAGCCAAAGACATTGTACTTTCCTTGGCGATATCATGCAGAATATTATAAATCAGCTTACTGATGACATAACAACAAACGCTCCTTTAAAATATAACATGGTTGGACTGTATATATGGAAAGTCATATCCGTTTGATGACAAAGTTAATAAGTGTGCATTCAAGACAAAGGCTGCAGTAATTTACAGTTCTGACGATGTGAAGCAAACTGTTAAACATGGTGTCCAGAAACTCTGTCAAGAAGAGGAGGACTATGTCAGTAAATGTTCTGGCTGGTCTCTGTCTAGTATAAACCGATTGGAGCTGAGAATTAGTAATCACGCCTATTCAGGCCTAACTGTTTGTAAGATTGCAACCCTTCGCAAGTGATCCTGTAGTAGAATATGAAAGATGTAATAAAATTTATTTTGTAAAAGAAATTGCTGTGTTTTATTTCTCTAACCTGTCAATATTATGCTAATTTGATGTTATATTAAATTGATTTTATATCGTCCAGGGATATAACCAAGTATAGAGTCAATATGTAAATTAATGAAATTTTTTGATGAATTTTGAACATTTTCCCAAATTTCTAGGTTAATTACGACAAATTTCCGAGATGGCGGTCATAATGGTTTACAGGATGATGGTTGGCTTGGAAACTATGCATATTTTATGACTTATGACCTTATTCATTGTGATTGATGTTTTTTACATAAAATTAAACATTATTGCATCGATCAAGTATTGAACCAAGGACAGGAACTAATCGAATAAATTTGTAAATTGGTTGGTAATATTTTTGGTGAATTTTGGAATTTTTCCCGAATTTCTAGCTAAGTAATTACACAATTCCAAGATGGCGCCCAAATTTCAGGATGGCGGGCATCTCAGTAATAATAAATGATTACTGCACTATAGTGGGTAAGAATTAAACTAACATGGCGTGAGCACATTCTAGCAGACGAAAACAAGATGGTGGCCTCCAACAGACGAAAACATGATGGCGGACGTGATGTTATATTAGCTGGTTGTATATATACCTTGGTATTAGTAGTGGTGGGAGGTCAGTCTGCACGTGGCTACCGTGGAGGAAGATTCTGTCGACATTTTTTTTTATTTTTGCTCTTACCAGGTTCGAACCGAGAACTTAAATTTTTTCTAATATTATTTTATTAAATTTTAGTTAATTGACTTTTTTATATTTTTTTAAAATTTTCCCGATTTTCTAGCATAAAAATTATGGTTTTCAAGATGGTGGCCGTAACATAAATAGTTTATATATTAGTGAAAACTTTTACTTCAGTGTCACTATTGGCTATATTACTTTACTCATTCTGCACCCAAAATATGGCGAATGCGAGAAACAAAAATTAATACGTGGTGACAAGTTTTCCTTTTTTATTGAAATCTATTTTATTTACACTTAATATTTGTACACTATGTATAGTTATTTAGCAGACCAATTTTATGAAAAATGTTGCCTTGTTTTTAAAGAAATCGCGTTTAGAAAGTAGGTCAGAAACTGTTGAGAATCGTACTGCAGTAAACAAAGACCTCAAATACCGTAGGAGACCTTGCTTACACTGTGATGAAAAATAACAACTGTTTTTCGAAGCCAGATCCAGATAGTCAGGCACAATTACAGGTCATCAATTCAAAGACAAAATTTAGGCTAGCGTATAAAGTTCAAATGTGAATGTACGTATGTATACACATAGAGGGGGAGGGGGAGATATCGTTAATCGGCGAGCATAATCAAACCGAAAAGGAACGGCATTTGTAAGATTAAATTAGAATCAAGTAATAAGTACCACGTTTGATAAAATTCTGAGAAAACTTTATATATATATATGCCAAATTAAAAAATATAGAAAAATGTGTCTAGATGTGTGGCGAGGCTTTGGTTAATTCCACCCGACATCAAAACTTTCACTACCTGCCTATCAGCAAAAACTCGCTTGGTTACAAGTTTTGAATGTGGTCACGCTGGTGTCATAATTTAAATGATCAGTTATTTTCTAAATGAACAATTTAAGTAATAACCTTTACCGAATTCGCTTTTGAATGTCTCAAACATAGAGCTACTTCATGTTTTAAGAAATATGTTACGTTTGAAGGAGTAACATATTTAAATGTTAAAAACAACATGTTACAAGAAGATAACATATGAAAGTGGTTCAGACGTCCAGATTGACGTCACTGCTTGTTTGCGTGGTCGGTCAGCGCAGAAGCTGCCCGGTGTCTCGCTCGCTCTTCTGCGCCAGTCCGGCTCGAGAACTTCGACCGAAGGCGCGGCCTCGCCGAGACGTGATTAGCCAGTATTATTTTTCACTATCGTGACTAGAACTCAGTGTATTTTGTAGGCGGGTCCGAGCTAGAGAGGGACCTAGGCACGTGCCAGGTCGAGGTCATGCGGGGGATTAGCCATGCAGGGAAGGGTCGCAAGCATCGTGTGCTTTGTGCGGGGATTGGCCAGCCACGGCAGCGATTGACGTCATGACTAACTCCCCCATCTTAAAACTAGATTAAAACTACAGTAAGTTGGGCCCAGGTAAAACCTGCATAGACACAGGGAAAACACTGGGCACAGTCATGCGGGATGCAAATTTGTAGGTATTAAGTGGACAGATTGTATCACGCGAACACTTTTGCCAGATTTGTACACCATCGTTAATCATAAGTTTTAATATATATTTTTAACTTTACTACTTCTTAATTTTTGTAAGACCATAAAATAGTGTCTACAGACAGTATTATTACACTTGTAATTATTCTCTAAATATAAAATAATTCATTGATAAAAACCAATTATTATTTCACAGGAGAAACTATTTGTAGCAGTCCGTCACTATAAATAACAAGGAATTCCATGAAAGTATGTGCAATGCTGAAAAAAGCGAAACTTCTTACAATCAAATGATATATACAACATGTTAACAAAAACGGTTGGAACCAAAATGGCGTCTTTCGTTTACATATCCTTAAAAAAAATGATCCGATAATTCTCTTGATGAAGGAAAATATATTAATACAATTCTCATTCTAAATTTTACTTAACGGAACACAATTATTCCGATAAATTAAACAAATTTTCATTACATTGCAAAGTTCTGTCTGAAACGTTTGCACTCTATGGCGTGCATCTATAAGAGCATCCCACTCTTAGATTGCAGTATGGAAGTAAATGGGCGCATTCTCTCTCTCTCTAACACACGCCGATTGCCGTTAGCACTGTCCTTGTTTCTTCGTGCGTTGTTGCCAAATATCAAAAGAAATTTAAAATTTTAATTTTTGGACCAAGCTTTTTTTCATATTGTATAGAATCAAAATACGCATCAGGCAATGCTTATTTTGAATACTTAACAATATTTTAAGTGTCCGAAAAAATTAAAAAACATAACTTATTCGCTGCGAACTGTTTTGAAGTATTCCGATATGTTTCACATCAAAAACAAAAAAAAACCTACATGTGTATTTCATTCAGATTTTTTTATTAGTAAATTAATGCCTTAGGACGCCACCGAACAAATGTTAAGACAAAAACTGTACAGGTTTCACTTAAATAATTTTTTTAATATATTGAAATGCATTTTCTCACAAACTGACACATCAAAAAGTTGACCCACGGAAATTTTTTTTTCTATTAAAGATAGATGGGGGACGAAAGCGAGAAAAATGTTCACAATGAATTGAATTAGTTTTTAAAAGCAGCGCCATCTCAATTGCTTCTACAGTTTCCGTGGAAATAGCTGTTAAAGATGTGTCTTATCAGTACAAGAGCGCGCGCTGCCGTCGTAAGAGGAAACAGGGCCGTGTGTTTAGATAAGTGGGGTTCTGTCCTACAAGCAATTTCAAATACATGGCTTCCTTAGTCAACAAAAAATATTATAATCGATTCTTGAACATAATATTTAAAATGTATGAAATAAATACGAAGGAATTTAATAGCGATCATGGTACAAAATTTTGAATTATTTTTCTATCCTTCTCACCAAGCATCTTATCAAACATTGTTTTAGACAAAGTTTTGGAAAATAATTATGATATTATTACAAACAATTTAAACAGATTTGATAATGTGTCTACTAAGGCAGTTACGTTTTTTTGTCCGGTGAAAATTTTTTTCGAACCCATGCAGTTATGGCTGGTCGTATCAAAAATGTATTTAGAAAACATTTTTCGGCATTAGGTAATCCGAGTTATCATACGTTAAAACGGATTCGATATTATTCATATTATGGGAGTTGTTGCGATTTTTCTGTTTTTCAAAAAATCTTCCCCATTTCGAACCAATTGTTCGGATTTTTCCCATAACTTACTCGACCGAGAATTTCCATTACCGTATTTTATTTATCATTTTGGACATGACTTGTCCAAAAATACGGCATTTATCGGGCCCATGAAAATGTGATATATATATAATTATATAGGTATATATATGGGATTTTTAGAACAGAAAAGAAAACTATAAGAAAATTTCGTCTACAATAGGTAGTTTTTATTTGAAATTTACATAAAAGTGGCATTATTACAAATTTATATGTGTAATAGTATAAAATATTATAAATTACGATATGATTTCTTAAAATGCTTCTTGTTCTATCCAAATTACAAAGACACGCATCTCCTGAAATTCGTAATGTGTTAGATATTTGGCAACAGCGCGCGCCATAAGCCGTGTACTGCAATCTAAGAGTGGGACGGACTATAGTAACAGGTCACACCGAAACAACAGCTTTAACGCAGAAATGTGCTTTGGAAATTGGAAAGAGATAGTAATTGCCCATTTAAATGCACACTGCAATCTAAGGATGAGATGCGCTATAGGAGATTACATGGTCTGGATGAAGAGTTCGGCGGATCAGCAGGTGATGTAAGCGCCGATTACGAGCCTGTTCCGCGCAGCAGTGACGTCACCCCCAACGAGGCCGCCCTTGACCTCGACGACCGCAGGTCTTTCCTCCATAAGATACAGTCTTGTCCTCTGCGCAGCGCGCACATTTGCCATCAGATGAAAAAACTGACGAGAGGGTTTGTTTCCTAAATATTCTTCAAAAAATACTTGTTAAAATAACTTCATAATGTATTTAATTTGACGTAGAACTTATTAAAATGCACCAGTAATTAAATATAAACCACAAACTGCATTAAAACTGTGGCAAAATAAGCGTGCGAAGTATCATAACATCAACAAGTAGGCCTACCACCAGCATCCGACGTGATGGATCAATGTTGCACGCAAAAGTTTTTTTACTGCGCAACTAGCGCGCGCCGTCTATCTCGTTTCTATGTCAGCGAGTCATGCTATGTTGTTGAATAAGCACATTCCCTTAACTGACCGGCCTACTTGTGTTCGAGACTGAGAACCGGGGCGCACAGAGGCGCTGACGGGAGACACTGCAAGGCATCCATGACTCAACGCAATCCACTTCTCTGTGTTACTTCTAGCATAGAGCATGGAACCAGAGTTTTACACCACCAACACATTGAAGCTACGCCAGTCTCCACATCATCTCAATTTCGAACGCTACTCACATTTCGACGACATACATTTCAACGCTATTGTTACGAGGAGTCTAGCGACGAGGCTGGCCAGTCAGCCCGCGTGCCAGACTGTGGGAGGGGCGTGATACAGGTAGCGCCCGTACCTCCATTACTTCTACAAGCCTAATCCGATTAGCAGTGGTGACACGTAACCAGAGCGTAAATATGACACCATTGTTCTCACAGCTTCGAGTGTTAAGTCGGGGATTCTGATGACGCGACACTTCGAAGTGCCACGAGACCTCTCCAGAGCGGCGCTTAGCGTAATATAAACGAGGAGGTTGACCTGCGAGGGCAGTGAAGTTAAGAGAGTGAGTGACCCCTCGGCGAGCGACAATAGGTGACAGTAGGCGATATCAGGCGACAAGCGACGCTCTTCAAGTGCGATGATTGGATCATCGGGACAGGAGCATCTGGGTCGGTGTTGTGTGTGCGGCGGACGAGTACATAAGTAGTGCGAGGCAGTGTCTTGATACAGAGGTGCGCGGTAAGAGACGAAAAGTAGAGAGAAGCATTGTCGAACCGAGCTCCATTGTAGAGAGTCAATAATGGACTTACAAAAGTGCGATTCATTTATGGACGGACATATAGATACTTGTAAATTAAGAAATAGTGTAATTGTTAGTTAATAAATAAAACTTCAATTAATTAATTGGGCTATCATTTCCGGACCTGATTAACCCACTCGTAACGCTATGAAGAAGTATATTCATCCAACTAGAAATTTTGTTGCATAATAAAATGCAAATATGTTTTATGCATGCACAACTATTTTCTTAATTGAAAATATTGGAATAGGTTCTTCGCCACAAGAAAAGCACGCCATTTGTGGCAACTTCTTGTAACACCTTGAGGAGGGAGTATACGGGAGAGGGTGCGAAATAAACCAACATGTAAATACATACAAAATGTTTAATACAAGTACAAACATATAGAAGTAACACAGTGTAGTTACATGTAAGGCACGTGCAGAAGTATATATGAACTATAAAGAATCAACTGTCCACATCGTGAGGTGCTGAGCAACAGATGTGCCGAGGAAATACTCCAAGCTGTCTTCATGTGCCTGCAACAAGGAAGATCAAACTGAAAGTTGCACTGCGTTTCAATGGGAAAGTTTTACGGCGTCGAACAACGTGGTTCATGAATGATGAGTTACACTTAAATTGGCGTGAACCATCACCAATAGAATCCACGCAGATGAGCACGACTCCTTAGTGTGCACAGCCATTTATACTTTCCAGCTACACTAAAGAAAAAATCTGAAATTTTTCTTTATTATAGTGATTCTCAACTATTTCATCTCTTTCCTAAATCATCTTCATGGAGCTAATGAAAAACATTATTTGATAATCTGGTTAGTTTTTCTCTATGTGGTGAGCTTACAAATCGAATAAAAAAAATTTGCTGGGCCATGTCACAGAAGTGTTTTGAAGAGTACCGCACATAAGTTATTTCTTCCTCTTCGTAAAACAATGCCATTAGAATTACTTGATTATCCTAGTTAGAGATAATCATAAATTGTATTAATTCGGTGATATAGTTTCAAGTTCATCACCACGTACCTAAAAAAATACACGTCTTCCAAGAGTTTGTTATACATTTCTTCTGGCCCACATTATCTTAGTGAAAGTTGAAAGTATTGAGCATTTTGATGCTTTCATTTTTTTTAAATCCAATAATGTAGTAATATATGAATTTTAATATAAAAATATTGCTATTTTAGTTCATTTATTTTAAATTACGTATTAAACACAATTTGATAGGTACTTACATGTAAGAGCTACGTTGTTTTTGTAAGCTGGAAAAAAAATTAAAACACAAATTATATTTTGGGTCCTCATCAAAGAAACAATAATATCTTTAACATTTTATAATCAAATAATTTGTATTTAATAATACTTTTTTGTCATTTATATTATTTTCTCGCTGTTTAACTATTTAATATGGTGATACAGATCAACATGGAATATATTTTAACCGAAAATGTAATTCTAAACTTTTTTGAAGATATAATAAAAATTTTAAAACATAGTACTATTAACAATATGATATAAAATTTCAAGTAAGTGCAAATTTAATGCAAGAAGTGATTACAAGTTTTAAAACTGTTGCTTTGACTAACAAAGCCATTCGCTCTGTATTTAAAAGCGATTTAATTCTAATAGAAAATGAAAACAAAAATAAATCTTTAGCTTTTCAACCCAGCCATCTACAAATATAATCATAAACCCTGCCGTCCATAATACCGTCTCTGCCCATTTAAACACTTACAACATAATTACATGCTTTATATTAGCTTCACCTGTATGTTTGTTTGTCTGTCCGTCTGTAACTCTCGACTAAGAGTGAGTGGCTCATCACTGTAAAATGTCCCACCAATTTCATTACGTTCGTTAGCCGAGCGGTCTAAGGCGCGCGACTTCTGTGACGTCAGCTTTCGGATTCAGCGATCGTGGGTTCTACTCCCGGCCACGGTAAATTCTAAGATTATATCCATACATCTAACAGTAAATGATTCGGAGAGACGTTACCATTTCTTTGTGACGTTGCAACTCCAAATAGTTATCTCAGATGGTAATAGGTAGTGTCGGTAACTCATTTCCCTATGATAATTATACATAAATATAGTTTTAAAAAAAAACATGCTTTTAAAGAATATCAAACTAAAAAGTTAAAAATAAATATAGTTTAAAAAACTAAAGAAACATGCTTTTAAAGATTATCAAACTAAAAAGTTAAAAATAATTTTAAAATTTAATTTATGACAATAGTATATAAGCAATACTAGTATAAATGAGAAAAAAGCATGGGGCGCTTAATATACAAAAAATATGGCACAAAGCGCCTCAAGCTTTTTTCTCATTTATACTAGTATTGCTTATATACTATTGTCATAAATTAAATTTTAAAATTATTTTTAACTTTTTAGTTTGATAATCTTTAAAAGCATGTTTCTTTAGTTTTTTAAACTATATTTATTTTTCCTTTTGGGGCTTTATAAAAGGTCGTGTCTACGTCCCGCCGTTACCTAATTATTTGCCAAAGTTGAGACACAATTGAAGAAGCTATTGCTTGGAACTGGGACATTCTTTTATGGACATCCTGTAAGTACTATATCGCTATAGTCCAACATGTTCCCTATAAAGCTGCTGTAGCTGTAACCAATTAACTCTGCAATCTTCATTTTTATTTATTAATTTGAGTTCTTGAATTTTTCCATGACAAACAGTGCAAAACTACAACAGCGTATGCCCAAGAAATTGTATTAAATCAAATGTAAGTGACTGTTTTTAACGAAGGAAATTCTAATTCATACTTAATAACCTTAATCAAGAGTAAACAAGCACCATTTTCGCAATGTTTTGTGTGTTCTAATATGACGACGTGGAGGTAAAAATTGACTTCAACAACGTCACAGCATGCCATCTCCTGACAATTCCTAACTCCATGGTGCTAATGGCGGGAGGAAATGAGTTCTGGCCTTGTGAATGAGAACTCGCGCTCCCACGTGACCAGTGACCTTGGTGCTGTCACTATAAAAGGGACTGCAGCATGTGTAGCTGGCTTAAGGGTCTTGCGTCCCACAGGGTTTCCCGTCAACCTTGTGGGATGAAGAGCGGACCTATGAAGTGTCGGAGTTGTATTCGGCTCTAGTATCTGAGTGAAGCTCTCAGCAAGATCCAAAAAGGGCGTGGGATGCGAATATATAGCCTCTCCCGCTTACGGCGACCCATAGCCTTCTCGTGGCGCCAGTGTTTAAACAAATATGAGAAATGCCGGGGGTGCCCACTCCTCAGACTTCCTCGGTATGTCGGAACGGGAATTCTGGTGGATTAGTAAGCTGTGGGTAGGTGACTACGACTTGCTCCAGCAGAAAGTCCACTGGGGGGTTTTGGACCCCCAAACCCTAGGTGGTGTCTCAAAGCATTGGATTCAACGTGAAGAATCCAGGATGCATATGGAATAGCGAAGGGCGGTAGCGTGGCGGGGTTTCGCTCCCTATCCGGGCACCCGGGCTCTGGCAAAGCTGTAACCTTCGGGCGGTGGATAGTCTAAGGGATGGTAATTAAGGCAATCCTTGGTTTAGTGTTACCATACCTACCCGGGCTCTGGCAAAGCTGTAACCTTCGGGCGGGGGATATGCTGATATTGAAGTACCCAAGGACATCCAAGTCCGGATTAGGGGGTGCTCTCCCGCTATGAGGCTGCCTGGGAAAGCACTATACCTGAAGATGAAGGGTGCCATGGGACTGATCCTTTACTGTGATAGTTCCCTGCTGAGATTTCCTCTAATGGCTCAGGATCAGGATTGGAGTAGGAAACGTGGTGGTAGTGGTCCTCCTATGCTTGGAGAACACTCCGAAGGGTCCCCGCCCTGTTGACGAGTGGAAGTGTTGAGCTACTTAAGCTCGGGTACTAGCCTGCTGAGCTAGTAGAGGTTGGATAGGCCTCAGCTGGATCACGAGTAACTGGGTGACCGAGGGGTCCCAGGGATGTGAGAGGTATGGTTCCGTGTCGTTGCTACTCAGATCCCTCAGAGGGGGCTGGCTCTGTTGGAGGTCTGGGGGTGGACGGCGGAGCTGGGGTGTTTCGGTGGGGCCGAAGTTGGGATGGGTCTCCTCAACCTCTCGACCTAGCCGGGCGCTCTCCAGTAACATGCCGCGATTGTAAATGGCGAATCTATTTCCCGGTTCAAGCAACCCATGTTAGGCTCTGGTAACAGTGTCTGGCATGTAAAAGACCCATCTTTCTCCTAACCAGGATTATGCCCTAATGGGATTACCTGCCTGGGGGAGTATTGATGCAAATTTGAGGTGTGAACCTAATGTACATGCAGCATGTGTAGGCGCGCTCATTGTTTAACATGTACTAATCCAGTGCCTAGTTTGTTTTCTTATTCCTGTGTCTCAGGTGAAGCTGGAGGGCGGGTGGGTGGTGAGTGCAGCCACCAACCACCAGAGGCGCTGGCGTCCTTTGTTATCAAAATCCAGACCCGTTTAAAATATGAAAGTGGACCTAGTATCCAAGTGTCCCAACCCCCGCATGGCTGACTCATTTCTACTCTGACCAACTCTTCATCCAAGCCCTCCTCTGTTTCCTGTATTGCATGCAAATGTTCACCCCACATGTATGTGCACAGGGTTTGCCCTGTGTCTATTTAGGTTTTACCTGGACCCAAATTATCGTCGTTTTAATCACGTTTAAAAATAAGGGAAATAGCCATGGCTCCAATTTCTGACCAATCCCAGTACAAAGGACACGATGCATACGACCCTTCTTTACATGGCGATTCCTTGCTTTACTAGGCTTCGGCCAGATAGGAAGCTAGGGCCTTCCTGAATTCGGACTCTCCTACAAGATACACTTAGAGCGCGCTCACTCGTCTTGAGGTACTCCGCCACCACTTGGAACACTTGGAAGTTGGGCAGGCCGAAGAAGAGCTTGGAGCCGTCCTTGTAGGTGGACGCGAGCGGCTCCAGCTGCGCGCGGTCGTAGCTGGCCACGCCGATGGCGAACAAGGTGTGTCCGCTGTCCCGCAGCAGCCTGGCCGCGTCCGCCGGGTCCGACTGGCTCTGGCCGTCCGTGATGGCGACTGCAACCAGCGGCGTCCAGCACTGCGGCCTGGCGGCGCCACTCGCAACCCTCTACGGGGTTTCTCTTAAAACGTTTCTGTATACTGACAGCATTCAATAACCAATGCACTAACTTGTACAAGTTTAGTTTCTTGGTTTTGTCTTTAACATGTATTTTTTGGACAGTAAAAAAAAGCTAAAACGGATGTTCTCACGGATGATTTTAGCCATTAAAATTTTGAAAGTGGTATAGGTATGTGAACGGATCCTTAATGTTTAATATTCCAGCATAAAACTACAGGGTTACCACTGTAAGTTCCACAGAGACGTGTTACCGACGCGAAGACTGCACGCCAGTTCTGTGCCTAGCGCGCAGAGACTGTGAGGCGTGTGATGCGCGGCCCATTGTCGCCCTTAGAGCTCGTGCATTCAGCCAAGCGGGCCCCTTATCACTTAAGCGTTAAGTTCACAAATACGAAGACAAAATATTTTAAGAAAATGTTACCTACAAGCTAAAATTAACTTTCCGTTGATTCTAATAAACAAGATAGTTTTGCAGCATTTCACCATGCGCTCTAAGAGTATTAGGTGTTAAAAGTACAAATTTTAACTAATTTTGTACTAGCGGGATCTCAATGTTAAATTTATATATTTATTTTTTATTCATGAGGGGCATGGGCCCCTTCGGCCGCCTCTCCCCCCCCCCCCCCACCTTGGCTTAAAGCTTCGCTGCAGACTGCAAACATAGAGTAATTGTGGTGTCAGACCGCGCGCGCAATCTGTGCAGTAGAAACTCTTGTGGTTGCAACATTGAACCACAGACTGGTGATGTAATCCACATCTTTTCTTTTGAGCATTTTTTTCAACATTATCCTTTACACTACCATATTTAGGGAGTGTAAACCAATATTTACAAATGATAAAGACACACACTTGTGCCTTGATTGTTAAGTTTAAGGTTTTATTCCAAACCAGCACATATTTCAGTTGACTTTGTGTCAACACTTATCGCAGTGGAACTGAAGCATGCACAATGATGGTCAATAATAATTATAACCGCAACAATGTGCCAGCCACCATGGCACCACCATGGCGCACAAGCCGATGTCGACGGGACGCGGATCGCCCGAGAGCAACTCACAGATCAGGGTGATGGACTGGTTGCCGCCCGCGGCGCTGTAGTCGATCTCGTCCTTGGCGAGGGATAGCGCGCCGGCCATGTCAGTGAAGCCGCCGCTGTAGGCGACTTTCTTCAGCTCGTCGAGGAAGTCGCAGGTGGAGGTCTGCCTCAGGCCGATGTCCACGGCCGCCTCCCCCGGCCCGCTGAACGTGATCACCCCGGCCGACCGGTTCTGCGACAGCCTGCCGACCGATCGCACAATCAGTGGGCGTAGCAAGCGGGTGGCAGGGATGGCCCCCGCCAGGGGCGCCGGAGCAGGAGGGGGCGCCGCCACGACGGTTTCGCGGTTACTGAACCTTCCCCCCTCTCTTTTAATGCATGAGGGTAGCGCCATTTTCAAGTCTGGCCAGGGGCACCAGTCACTTTAGCTACGCCACTGCGCACAATGCACAGAGCACAATGCCACGTCTGCATGGTCTCGTGGTAACCGGGCCAAGTCCTTTCTCATCAGCTAATGGTCTGCGCCGTGTGGGTTCAACGCCCCAGACGTTGGCTCGAATGTAGTGTTTGCGTTGTCGAAACTGTTTCAAATGACGTGGTTTTTAATGGGATTGACTGCGTTATAATTCATACTTACCACCATCAGACGTAATCAAGCACCGTTTCTGCCATGTTTGTGGTTTCAACTACGTTATAGTATGCCGTCTCCTGACAACTAACTCCGTGAATCATGCAATGATACGTGTTGGGGGTAGAGTGCGCATGCGTGCTGCGATGTTGCAACATTTGCGGTTCCAACGCGGAACATCTTGCTTCGGTTAAAGTACATTTAACAAAATTGTGACAGGAAATTTGTAGCTATTTTCGAATCATCAGAAAAACATTTTCTATGTCTGATCGTCTGTGTAATCCTAAATAAGGTTACGAATTATTCTGTAACATGATAGGAAGAAAACGAGTTTTCTAATGGGCGATTTCGGCACAGGGAAAATTAAAGTCAATAGGTGTGTGGTTTTTTTTGTCATCGTGAAATGGTTGCTTATGGCCTGTAAAAATATTTGTATGTGGAACTGTAATATTCATGCTGATATAAATAAATTCGCAAATTTGTATATTTACGTAAAAGTAGCTGTATTGCTAATAAATAATGTTCGCAGTAATACTGTGTTAGGTTTCTTGCCCGAGCATTTATGCTTTGTGTTGTCCCAGTATTTACATTAAATTTATTAGTAAATCGTTCTCTGAATAGATTTACATATTAACTGTGCATATTAATAAGCAAAAAAATAAAATAAAATTGTTGAATATTCGACTATATTTTCCATGGTTAAAATAATTCATGCTTCTATAAAATATCTATCAAAATAATATTTTTCTTGTATGTTACAAACGTTTTTGGCAACTGTTTTCGAAGTAATTATTTTGTAAAAGTACAAATTTTATTCTGTACGTAAATGGGAGTATCACAAATCATAATAAAAAAACGCTCCAAGGAAAGTGTTTACTTCCTTTAATGCAATCGTGCTGTCGATAATTCATTTTATGCATGAGAGATAAATAATCGATACATTAACTATTGTTATGGTCTCCTAAATTGACGAGCTAACTGAAGAGTTCGGAATCGCCATTTCAGAATCTAAAACACGACTGCAAATTAATTTCTACCTACTGTTAACAATGTGCACTACAATGAGTAACTATCGTTATTGGGATACTAAGGTGACTGTTGACAAGAGATTTTCATTTTCAGTATTGTTGGAACCGGCCAGGAAGATATATTGATGTAACCACTATTGGCAATGCATACGTCCTTGCACACACAGCAGCGACAACAAAACTGAGAAAAAATATCACTGGTATCTGGCTGCGAAACAATTAAGTGTGTCAACATTAAACCAGTTATCTTTCCTACCTGTAGTAGAATAAACCTTGACCAGGTAGAAATTTCGCTGTTTCTCTGCAATGAATATTACCAAATATCTCAAATTTTACAACAACCAGTGGTGGACGCAAGGGGAGAAGTTATGAAAAGATTTGCAAAATATCAGTGATGACAGTGTGTTCCTGTGTTATAAGCCACGTCACATATGGCTACTAATGTAGGCCCATATGTCAGTGTGTTAGTGTCAAAATTCAAGTATTTTTTTTAATACAAGTGTTAAATATTTATTTATTATCTATTTTTTATCGTTCAAAAAAATCTGTACCCCCGCATAGAATTCCGGGAAAAAGGTTAGTTAAAACACTGTCACAGCACAGACAAGCACTTTGACGTAAAATAAGTTGATATTTTTATTTTGTCTGTGTGCTTGTGTGTTAATTTTTCATTCTTAATTCTTGAGGTTTTCTCTACGATATACAGAGTAATCCGGGAATGTCGTAAGTCCAAAATAAGTTTTAATTCAATCTTGCCCATTCCAATAACTATTTTACGAACTAAGAGATGTTGGACTATACAGTTAGTACTCACGGGAACGCATTTACTAATGCTTCAACGAAATCCTTTTCGATCTGGAAGTTTGCCTCCGTCACGCTGCCGGACTCGTCCAGCACGAACAACATCCCTGCCTTCTGGTCCATCTCCTTTATCGCAGTCATGGTCTGGTTGATCTTGTTCAGGATGATCTTGGCAACCTGCTCTGTGGCTGCAACGACATCAAACGAAACACTCGCTTCTTGAGCCGTGCCACAGTCACAGTAGTCACAATACTAGAATATTTATTTTGGCTTAACCAGACTTTTGGATGTGTAAACATGTTGCCTCTCGGTATACGTACGGTATTTGGAATGAATGTAACGGAAGTCGAATGAACGGAAATGTGTTAACACGGTGCTGAAATCTTCAAGATGACGGACCCACGTGTAGCAACATAAACCTGTATATAGTCACTTTCGTAAACATTAAGGGACATACGAAACGTATTGGTGTGCCAAATGAAACTTTATGATAGTGAAACTACACTGGAATATATTTGGTAAACTAAATAGTCATAGTAAAAAGTAATAACAAGTTTTATAATACGTAATAAAACTGGCATTATAATTATGATAAACATATTCTCCTTCTGAAGTCCCAACTTGCTCGGTATCACACCGGTAGAGAATGCGCTTGTAAAGCTCATGGACGCTTTTTTTAGTATTAATTAGTAATTTATTTATATGGCCTGTTGTGAAAAAAATAATAATTTCAGTTATAGCCTAATTGATCGAACATGCAGCTCTTAAATATTTTGTAAGAAAAATAAATGAGAATCGGAAAAGTTCTGTGGAGTTAAATATCACATTACAATCATTTGTTACTGTGTAGAATCTGAATGTCTTGCATGTGATTAGCCGGCGCACACCGTGGCGGCAAAAAAAAAAACAGATTTTCAATTCTTCCTGCGCCGATTGCGGTTGACGGGTATTTCCAAGCTATAGTTCTGCTTATAATAGTAGGTACTCGTCCAAAGAACACGATATTAGGTAATAGCTTGTTTAGGCGAAGGCACCGAAACGAATGTCTTCCGAGATGAGAACTGTAGCAGTCCTGTCATTTCTGGAGACTGGCATCATCGCCAGGCATCGGCGCTCAATGCAATGACCCTGGGGTCCGATCAAATGAATGAATTAGGGTGTAACGTCTCTCGGCACAAATGTCACCAGAGACTTAATGTGAGACGGTGAAATAATTCATTTAAGGGTGGAAACGGTAGCACCCCGAGGAAACCCACCGGTTCGTAGAAACGTCCGCCTCGTTCCCCACTTTCGAGACGTACGGGTCTGACAGCGACGGGAATAGAACCCGAATCGCCTTGGTAGGAGGCAAGTGATCATCGCTCAAGGGCCCGCCTACCCGGTGCGCAGAGCTTCGGAACAAACCACGCGATTTGGAAACCGATCAACATATCCGAGTGGGGTCTGTTTACGAAAAAACATTTAAGAATACTCTGAGGGAGGATGAAAAGTTTTGTTCCCGTAAAAATAGCTAAAAAGACGTGTTTTCATAATCACGTTTTATCTGTAGGTATGTAGGCCTAACACCGGAAGGGCTTTTTAAAAGCACTCAAGGGACTTGCATCACTTGTCTCCACCTTATAACGTTACGGTTACCACTCTAATATCAAAGTTATCCTATGCCCGACGAGAAGACTGCGCATCGGTTCAGAGCCTTGACTTAGAGGCTACTCCGTAGAAGAATCACTAGTGAGCCTAGTCCTTATTTCGCGTCACTAACGCAAATACACCCACAACTAGGCGGCCCCTTAACTACCATGGTTCCAGATAGATCCAAAATGTACAACTATAGAGGATGAGTTTGAATTCAACCGAAAAATTTCGCATTCGGGCTTATCACGTTAAAATAAGTTTTAAAAATATATATTGTATAGGTAATATATATGACATATTGTCTAAAATGCTTCCTAAGACTGGTATACACATTTGAAGTTACAGCCAAAAAGTTCTTTTTTAAAAAATAAAATAAAAACTGTATATGATGAAATGTCAAGCGTCTGCGTAAAGTCTACTTAAACAAACTTCTACAAACACTACAAATTTTGTCGCTGAAGAAAATTGTTTAAGGGAAATAATTAAGGGTAACACCGTTATTTAGCATAAATAATGCTGTTTTTAAAGGTTGATTATTAATGTAGGTACATTTAAAAAATAAAAGAAAAGGTCTTCTTGTTGTACTAACCTATACCTCAACTTTTTAGCAAAACGCTAATCTAAAATTTAGAACTAAATACTTCCATGCCTGACAGGTGTGCAAAACTCACTACACTCAGTTTCAAGCACCTGCCTGAAATAAGGGGCATTGATTCTTAAGTGACGTACACGACAATGAAAGTATTGCGAAGAAAACATAGAACTAATAATTAAACTAAAACCATTACATACGTAACTTAAAGTACATAAAAGTGAATGTTGAACAAACCACAAGTGTCATCAAACATCACGAGAAAAAAAATGTGGTCAAACCTTTATTTGTGGGGAAATATTTTGTCATAAAACATAACTTTCTAATTACCTTACGTTCTACAGATCACAAAAGTTAGCTCTTAAAATCTGAATATTGCGTTTTAAATATGGAAATCGGGTGGCACGTTTAACAACCCGAACGTAATCAACATAAGCACTACATACTACTTAGTGCCCGTCCACGCTATGATACATGTGTGTGTTCCGGTGGTAAATGGAACAACCTGTATCCATTGGCTGTGCCTTGATGCGTGGTGACTTCCAGAATTAAAATACATTTATCACACTTTGCATGCTAAATTTTGTGAACTGTAGCGCTTAAAGCAAAACATCCTTTGATAAATTATGTTTTATTTTAAGATATTTCCACATAAACAAAGGTAAAGTGACAATTTCCTCTTATGGTGATTTATGATAGGTATGGTTTTTTCAGCATTTGCTTTTAAGCTACGTCTGCAGTTACTATAGTTTATTATTAGGTCAATTTTTTTCCCCAAAAATATATTTACTTGCGTGTATATTATTTGACAATCAGTGCCCCTGGTTTTAGGCAGCTGTTTAAAACTGAGTGTAGTGAGTGTTGCACACCTGCCAGGTGACGAAGTATTTCGTTCAAAATGAAAGAATAGGGTTTTTCTAAAACGGTGGGGTAGGCCTATAGGGTAATACAACAATACGACCTGTTACTTTTGAAATGTAAATTAATAATCAGCCTTTAAAAACCGCATTATTTAGGGTAAATAATGGTGTTACCCTTAATTATTTCCATTAAATAATTTTACTTCAGCAACATGATTTGCGATGTTTGTAGAACATTATTATACCATTTCAGCTGCAACTTCAAAGGCGTATACCAGTCTTGGGAAGCACTTTAGACCACATGTCGTGTGTGCGTGTGTATATATATGTGTGTGCACGTGTGTGTGTGTGTTTGTTTTCAACTAATATTTTCATGATAAACCTGCAGCTGAAGCTTGTCAGTCGAATTCAGCCTAATTCTGTATATAAATAATATTCGTATGAGGTTGATCAGAAGGAGAAATACTTGACTTCGCCTGAGGTCACGACGGTGCAAGCCACGACATGAAGGCCTCGGTAGCAGAGAGGTCAAAGCAGAGTGGTCCAGGTTCGACTCCCGGCGGGGTGGCGCCCGGGTCTTCCAAGAGCGGGACACGTGGCGAAGGTTGTCGTGAGCATGTGTGGTTTTCTCGGGGCACTCCTGTTCCCTCACCCACGCATTCCGTCAATGAACCATCTCATCTCGTCTTCCCGTCAGTCTGTAATGACCCCGAGGTCGACTACCCTAACTGATTCATTCACAGATTCATTGTCACAATTTGTAGCTAAGTGTGGTAGGTGCAGCCATGGGAAATAAGGGGTATACACACTGCCCCCTATTCCACGAAATGGAATAATGTTACTTACTGATAAAATATAACAGCATTTCTTGAGTTAATAGTATTATTTCACTTATAATAAATAACACCTTTATCATATTCGTGATATAAAATCCTAACTTTAACCTCAGCATGTAATCAATTGTTCCATGGACCACTGATTTAGGATTGTGTGTTTTAAGGACGATAGGGATAGCAGAAAAACTGTATTATTATTTCATTCGTGTGGTCTGTCCTATAATTTACGTAAAAGAGAGATTATGAGACTGCAGAAATAAAATAAAAATTTGATTTTAAAAAACATTAATGGGTCCTATATAATTTTTTTTCAAACAATACTCAAAATTGTCAACCTCCTCTCTCCCAAACCATCCCACAATTAAATCTTGGATAAGTATTTGATGTGTATGACAATCCATGTTTATGGCTAGGCCTCACACGTCAAGAATATATATTTTTTAATTTTCTTGTTAATACTACGAATTTTTCCTGTAAATTTATTCCCATAGCCTTCTTGCATTTTCTATAATAGGTGACGCGAGTGGTCAGAGTCATAAACTTGAATAAACATATTTTGTGAAAAATTGAAACAAAACATAAAATGCAAGAGTGCTATCGAGATGAATTTACAGGCATTTCCCTTAAATAACAGCAAAGGTACGTAACCGCCACGCGTGTTAGGAGTGAAACTTCACAGACTAGTAACAGTTATACGTCAACTCACTAGTGGCGCTGCAGGGCAATGGAAATAAATATATATTTTATATGTTACGGACGCATGGCGCAACAGCCAGTAAGAGTGGAGTAGGCTGCCATTTTGCGGGATTGGTGAACTGCTTAATACCTTATCAACTATATTGCGGCTAAAAATTGTCTAGATATAACAACGCTCTAATGTTAATTCCCGCTTTAAAAATTAATTATGCCGTTACTTTAAAAAGTACACTAGCAATTAATGTAAATAAAAAAAATATAATTGTTTCATGGGTAGAATGCTTAACTAAAACTTTTTACATTAGTCAAATTAATTTATAAGTTGGAAAACTGTTTTCACAAATTGCTGGTCAGATGTCACGGGATAATCATTTGATTGTCAACATAGTTATTTAATGACACTGCCAACAGATGTCGGATACGTCTTGAAATTTCAATGGCTGAAATTAATTCTGTAAATTACAGTATGTCCATAAAATAATGTCCCAGTTATAAAATGTAATAGAATCAACTGGAAGCGTTGTAGAGTGTTGATTCAAGGTCAAAATTAAAGAGTAACACAAACAGTTTTAGATAAGCTCATGCGCGAATACGACTTTATTGTCTTCTCGCTTTTCGCGTGAATGAATGGCTCTTTCACCAATTAGTATAGGGTGAACCTGTAAACTTAATTTGGTAAAAGTATGGAGCCTCAAAATAATTATTGTAATCTCTATGTACGAGAGTGGTTGAACGTCGAAGACCCTGACCGTTGGATTGGTCGTAATGGTCGAGACGACGAAGCACTTTTTTTTTTTTTTTTTTTTCGCTGTCCTCCACTTTCACCTGACATAATGCCATGCAATTTTTTTTTTTTTTACTTTGGTGCTTTATATAAGATCGCGTCCATGTTCCGCCGCTACCCAATGATTTGCCAGAGTTGAGACACAGAACCGAAGAGGCTTGGACTTTTAAGTTGGATGTGTGCCGTATAACTCGAGGTGCACCTGTTGAACATTTGTAAGAATAACTTCGTTAGTTTGATGTACCTATGATTTGTCGTACATGATCTAAATCGAACTGTTGTTATATATGTACATATATATATAACTGGAAGTGGGACTTGTGTAACCGGTAGTTCCAGCACGGCGTGTGCGGGTGCTCACTGTTGCAGCTGGGCAGGAGGTTGAGGCCGCCGGAGCCGTTCCAGCCCCTGGCGGTGCAGTTGATGACGGCGCTGCCCACGAGCTGGCGGTCGGCGTCGCACGCCAGGCGGCACTCCGCCCCCTCGTCGCTGTCCGCGGCGTCGCAGCCCGCCGGCTCCCACCGGCCGCCGTCCACCGCGGCTAGCCTCGGGCACTCTGCGGCACCCCAGCACGTCCGTGGCAATGCCGTCTTTACCATACCGTGCCCCGTCATCAGGGGGCCCCGGAGGACCGACAATCTCCCGCACATTTATTCTAAAAACATTCTTGTCGAGCACAGTACCTAACAGCGCCACCGTCAAAATTATTGTTTGTCGGGTTGCACTAATTAATAATATTTCAGAACGCATCCTAATTTACTAAGTACACCATCTAGCGATCAAGCATGTTAACCACTCTAAAACGAAGCCTAAAATAGATGTTGACATTGTCTATAGAAGATTTTGCTTAACAGAAATCCCGAAAGAAACCATTATCTTTAATTGTAACCAAAAAACCAGCAGCCTAATAAGTAATATCATTAATGACATATTGTTTATTTGATTACCCATAATAAATAAAAGATCATAATAGAAAAGGACGGAAGGAAAGGCTATAAGTGGCGAAGCTGATCTTCCAATGTCCAAGGAGGTGGGGTGGGCTCCCGGGGAGATCTGAAGGGATGAAAAGGCGGACCTGAATTCACGATAGGGTTTGAACATGGTGGGTGAGGTGGGGGGAGGTACATGGGTTGGGGTTGATGGAATGGGTGAGCGGTGAATGATTGGGTGGGATGGGTGTAAGTGACGTTGGTACTCAGGTGAGTACCCGTCGCCATGACAGTCGCAGATGGAAAATGAAATTGGGTGAATGTCGAGGTAATGCCTGGCAGCGTGATGTCACGGGGGGTGATGGAGGGGAGGGTAAAGGAGGTGGTGGGGAGCTGATGCTACTTCCAGATTCCATTTGTGATGAATGCGGCTGTACTTGAGTGTCAGTTACTCCTCCTGCCGCTGCTTCTACGGGTTCAAGTAGTGCTTGATCTATTGCGGCTAGTTTGCTCCGCAATTGGAAGGTTAGACCCGGGATATGTTGCCTAACATTTGTCGATCTCCTTTTGGTAGATCCCATTTAATTTGTTTGCGGCTACTATCTTGAGGTTAGTAAACCTCGTGGCGATATGATTCAAGCGAGTTAGCGCGCGTAGGATGTGGCTCGTATTTGTTTCGTCTGCTACTGAATTAGTATAGCTGTAGAGATCTTGAAATTTGTTACAAACACAATTAAATTCATTCAATGGGTCCACGTGCGCGAGATTAGCTATTTGTGGCTGAATCTCTTCTGCGCACGCCGCTCGGAGTCGCTTTCGCAGCGTGGCCACGTTGCCGAGGTCTGATAAGCCTCGAAACTGTAGTTCATTCACAGGGGCGCAACAACTAAATTTCCAAAGTGGGGGCAATATACCTTTTTATAAAGAATCATCGATCCCCCCTATTGAAGTGGGGGGCCCGGGGGTCCTCCCCCGGGAAAATTTGTATTTCAAGGTGGAAAATGGTGCTATTTAAGCAGTTTTATTATCTAAAAATTGATAACACACCACTTTCTTTCCCCGTTTGCCCCCACTTCAAGGTTTCAGGGGGGGGGGGGGGCAAAATACCCTTGCCCCCCCTCCCCCTGTTGTTGCGCCCCTGTTCATACATAAGCTCGTCACGGAGGAGACACACCGGCGTGAGCATTGTGTTCATTTTGTCTTTGGACCTTGGTCCAATCTTACAAAGACAAAAAAAATACACTAAATTTTGACGTTGGTTGGTCTAAAAAAATTACCAACAAAGAACTTAAAACTAATGTTTAAAAGGTACCTTAAATTCTATACATAAGATACTCTTAACTTAACTTAGTTTAATAATATCATCGTTACTCCAGCAGGTCGGGAAGTATGTGCCCAAAATAACGAAAAATCTTTGTTTAGAATACATTAACTTTATACCTAGGATGGGTCAAACAAATGCGGCCTAGCCGATAATGAAAACTAATTATTACTGCTTGGCTCGTGAAACGAGCCTCCCACAGCAGGCCGCTGTGGGAGTACAGTCAGTCGTCTTGTGAAGGTTGCCCAGGGCGGAGAAACTGAACTCGACACGACTACGCGCGCCGTGAGTGAAAAGGTGCGGAGGGGGAGAGGGTAATGTTTGCATCGGGTGAGTACGTCCTAGTGATAAGACCAACAGCTGGGTGAAGAGGCCGGGTGCCCGCCTTGGGCCGCGTGGAGAAAAATACGCGTCCGTCGGTCAAAGGGAAAACAGAATTTTAACTTAAATGAATTTAAGAATAAAGAAGCGGGTGCCAGTTTTAGGACTTACAATGATGTGGCATACAAACTGAATCTATATAAACCCTAAAAACCTTTAATTATAAATTTAATTAAGTAGTATATAATAGGGGCGCCTGCGGCAGGCTTCAGGCTGTGGTGACTGTGGTGACACCCGCCATCTTGGATTGTGACGTAACGGCGGCCATCTTGGACGAGCGTAACGGGACACAGCGTAACGGGACAAAACGTAACGGGACAAGTAGATCACGGCGGCCATTTTGGATCCGACATCTTGGATCCGCCATTTTGTATTACGTCATTGTGTTCTCGAAAATTCCGGCATTGTGTTGTCCGCCATATTGGATGATGACGTCACCGTTGCAATTTCCGTTACGGCCGCCATCTTTATCTTTTTTATTTATTATCCGATTTTAATGAAATTTTTTTAAAAAATTATAAAAAAATTAAATAATAAAATTTTAATATATTTTTTTTTAAAAAACGTACTTTTTAGACACGGAGCTCGGAGTCCTCGGTTCGAACCCGACGAGTGCAAAAAAATAAAAATGGCGACCGATCCTTCCCTCATCGTGGACGCTGGCATACTGACTCCCACCACTTTTTTCAAAGCATATATATCGTCACCTAGTATGACGTTATGTACGCCATCTTGAAATTTGGACGCCATCTTGAAAATCTTTATTTATTATCCGATTTTAATGAAAAAAATTCCAAAATTCATAAAAAATTAACGTATTTGAATTATGTTTGATTATATCGATGTACTTCCTTGGTTCGAAACCGGTGAGGGCATAAAATAAAAAAACATCAGATCCTTCCTCCACAGAAGCCACCTACAGACTGACATACCACCACCAATAACAAGGTATTTACCATCAGCTGGTATGACGTCATGTCCGCCATCTTGTCTTCGTCCGCTGGATATCACCATCTTGTTTTCGTCCGCTAGAGTGTGCTGATACCATGTTAGTATAATTATCTGGTCACCATACCTTTGTACTCAACTGTTGACCTTGAACTTTGACCTTGACCTTGAAATTTGACCTTGATCTTGAAATTTGACCTTGACCTTGAAATTTGACCTTGACCTTGAAATTTGACCGTGACCTTGAACTTTGACCTTGACCTTGAAATTTGACCGTGACCTTGAACTTTGACCTTGACCTTGTCGACCCTCATATATCCGTCATTTTATGTTTAGTACATGCTACCAGGAGCTACCACCTGCTGGAGTACTCCATCTTGTGTGTGTGTACTCGTATTATAGAGTACATTTCCATCTGGATAATTTTATTCTAACCCGCTACAGTGCAGTAATCATTTATTACCGAGGTGCCCCCGCCATCTTGAAATTCCGCCGCCATCTTGAAATCATGTAATAATGTAGCTAGAAAAGCAGGAAAAAATCCAAAATTCATTAAATAAATTTGTAATCCATAAAATGATTGATTGAATCGACTAAGGTCCTTGGTTCGATCCCTGGCCGATACAAAACAACTTTAATCTAAAAAAATACTAAAAAAGTGTTAGGTTTGAGATGATAAAAACACCTCAAGTTCTTTTAAAAAAAAATTATTACATAAATTCAATACACTACTACAAGTACAAAAAAAACACTGACAAATTACCAAAGCCTTTTGGATTCCATGATTCAAACAGTCTTCTTATTGTACGGACTAAGCCTTTTACATGACTTTAAATGTCTATCCGATCCGTTCATCACCACAGCCACAGTCTCATTAGCCGGTGCAACACATGAGACAAATCAATAACCATGTTCATTATACGTCTCGGAGCATTTTTTATAATGACGATGTAAGCTATCGAGACGTGAAATTAGTTTATTGCACTTATTGCACTGAAATTGTATTCTTTGAACATTATTAGAACATCCGCTTCTTTCATGTCTGCGAGCATTTGAGGTGATAGTAAATGATGCACCACAGTATTTGCACTGATGCGAAGTACGCTCTTCATTAGTGGAAGTATCCATTGCTGATGATGAAACTTCAGATGATAGTGGTATCACATCTGTTGAAATCTCCTCCAATTTTGACGTCGTCATCGTTGCCAACGGGATATGCACCTTCTCCGTCGTAGCTGTCGTCAAGGTTCCCGTAGACGATGGTACAACCTCCGAGTTCGACGTTAAAGACGGTAAAGATGCCATCAAAGTCTCAAGAACAGCTAATTGACACGACTTATGCACCAGAAGAAACAAACTAGGTGATCCTTACACCGCCGACGTCAGTAACAAACTGAGCGTGTACTGTGTGTGTACTGTGTGTACGTTTCGTTTCCTGTGTGTACTGTGTGTACGTTGCGTTTCCTGTGTGTACTGTGTGTATGTTCCGTTTCCTGTGTGTACTGTGTGTACGTTCCGTTTCCTGTGTGTACTGTGTGTACGTTCCGTTTCCTGTGTGTACTGTGTGTACTGTGTGTATACGTTCCGTTTCCTGTGTGTACTGTGTGTACGTTCCGTTTCCTGTGTGTACTGTGTGTACATTCCTTTTCCTGTGTGTACTGTGTGTACGTTCCGTTTCCTGTGTGTACTGTGTGTATACGTTCCTTTTCCTGTGTGTACTGTGTGTCGTTCCGTTTCCTGTGTGTATACGTTCCGTTTCCTGTGTGTACTGTGTGATCATTACATTTATTGCATGTAAATTGCATGTATTGTGCGTACATTGCGTACATTACGTGTTGGAGCTGATGGAGCTGTTGGAGCACTTGCAGCTAATGGTCAATTGAAGCATAGGAGCAAAATTTAGATGGACCTGATGACGTGAATTGTAGCTCTTGGAGCCTGACGTATATTGGAGAGATCGATTTTTTTTTTCGATCAAATGATCCTCTTTTTTAATTTGTAGATTTGACTCTAGTATTAATTGTAAATGGTTCTTGATTTGACTAGCGTATTATTCCATACGGTGCATGTATATAAGCGAGTCCTAGACAGCAGGACGCTCAGTTTGTTACTGACGTCGGCGGTGTAAGGATCACCTTGTTTGTTTCTTCTGGTGCATAAGTCGTGTCAATTAGCTGTTCTTGAGACTTCGATGGCATCTTTACCGTCTTTAACGTCGAACTCGGAGGTTGTACCATCGTCTACGGGAACCTTGACGACAGCTACGACGGAGAAGGTGCATATCCCGTTGGCAACGATGACGACGTCAAAATTGGAGGAGATTTCAACAGATGTGATACCACTATCATCTGAAGTTTCATCATCAGCAATGGATACTTCCACTAATGAAGAGCGTACTTCGCATCAGTGCAAATACTGTGGTGCATCATTTACTATCACCTCAAATGCTCGCAGACATGAAAGAAGCGGATGTTCTAATAATGTTCAAAGAATACAATTTCAGTGCAATAAGTGCAATAAACTAATTTCACGTCTCGATAGCTTACATCGTCATTATAAAAAATGCTCCGAGACGTATAATGAACATGGTTATTGATTTGTCTCATGTGTTGCACCGGCTAATGAGACTGTGGCTGTGGTGATGAACGGATCGGATAGACATTTAAAGTCATGTAAAAGGCTTAGTCCGTACAATAAGAAGACTGTTTGAATCATGGAATCCAAAAGGCTTTGGTAATTTGTCAGTGTTTTTTTTTGTACTTGTAGTAGTGTATTGAATTTATGTAATAATTTTTTTTTTAAAGAACTTGATTTGTTTTTATTATCTCAAACCTAACACTTTTTTAGTATTTTTTTTAGATTAAAGTTGTTTTGTATCGGCCAGGGATCGAACCAAGGACCTTAGTCGATCCAATCAATCATTTTATGGATTACAAATTTATTTAATGAATTTTGGATTTTACCTGCTTTTCTAGCTACATTATTACATGATTTCAAGATGGCGGCGGAATTTCAAGATGGCGGGTGCACCTCGGTAATAAATGATTACTGCACTGTAGCGGGTTAGAATAAAATTATCCAGATGGAAATGTACTCTATAATACGAGTACACACACACAATATGGAGTACTCCAGCAGGTGGTAGCTCCTGGTAGCATGTACTAAACATAAAATGACGAATCCATGAGGGTCGACAAGGACAAAGTCAAATTTCAAGGACAAAGTCAAATTTCAAGGTCAAGGTCAAAGTTCAAGGTCACGGTCAAATTTCAAGGTCAAGGTCAAATTTCAAGGTCAAGGTCAAATTTCATGGTCAAGGTCAAATTTCAAGATCAAGGTCAAATTTCAAGGTCAAGGTCAAAGCTCAAGGTCAAGGTCAAATTTCAAGGTCAAGGTCAAAGTTCAAGGTCAACAGTTGAGTACAAAGGTATGGTGACCAGATAATTATACTAACATGGTATCAGCACACTCTAGCGGACGAAAACAAGATGGTGATATCCAGCGGACGAAGACAAGAAGGTGGACATGACGTCATACCAGCTGATGGTAAATACCTTGTTATTGGTGGTGGTATGTCAGTATGTAGGTGGCTTCTGTGGAGGAAGGATCTGATGTGTTTTATTTTTTGCCCTCACCGGTTTCGAACCAAGGACGTACATCGATATAATCAAACAGAATTCAAATACGTTAATTTTTTGATGAATTTTGGAATTTTTTTCATTAAAATCGGATAATAAATAAAGATTTTCAAGATGGCGTCCAAATTTCAAGATGGCGTACATGACGTCATACTAGGTGACGATATATATGCTTTGAAAAAAGTGGTGGGAGTCAGTGTGCCAGCGTCCACTGTGAGGGAAGGATCGGTCGCCATTTTTATTTTTTTGCACTCGTCGGGTTCGAACCGAGGACTCCGAGCTCCGTGTCTAAAAAGTACGTTTTTAAAAAAAATATATATTAAAATTTTATTATTTAATTTTTTTATAATTTTTTAAAAAAATTTCATTAAAATCGGATAATAAATAAAAAAGTTAAAGATGGCGGCCGTAACGGAAATTGCAACGGTGACGTCATCATCCAATATGGCGGACAACACAATGCCGGAATTTTCGAGAACACAATGACGTAATCCAAAATGGCGGATCCAAGATGTCGGATCCAAAATGGCCGCCGTGATCTTCTTGTCCCGTTGCGTTATGTCCCGTTACGCTGAGTCCCGTTACGCTCGTCCAAGATGGCCGCCGTGACGTCACAATCCAAGATGGCGGGTGTCACCACAGTCACCACAGCCTGAAGCCTGCCGCAGGCGCCCCTATTATATACTACTTAATTATTTTTTAAAATTTTAAATTGAAATTTTAAATTAAAAATTAAAATTTTTGTTTATTTATTTATGCTTATAAAATTTGGGTATGCATATAAACCAAACCACGTTAACTACTACCAACTTCCAACTTGTAGCAGAAAATTGCTCTATGCTACCAACTTGTAGAAAAGTTCAAACCACGCTCTGATTACCATTTTTGTAGCGTACGTTGGGCTGTAGGTAAACACTCAAAAATGAATAATTAAAAATAAGGCCTTGGAAGCGTCGGCCCAGAAAACCACACAACAACAACAATAATCACAGAGGTGCCCAGACGTTGTACAAAGGAATTTTATTTATAACCTACTAGGAACTCTAGGAGGCTATGTGGATCGAGGATGAATAATAATGAAATAACAAGACTGGTGGTTTGATTTATATAACTGCCCTTTTACTAAAATAATTTACTTAGGTTTTTTTGTATCTTTTAAGTACACATGTATTAAAATATATTAATTACAAAAAGAAGGGAGCCACGGGGCAATAAAATACATATAAAGGTAAAAACATCATACCTCTTGAACTTAACTCTGGTTTTAAGTGAGCACGCAGGCTCAAAAGAAAGAAACAATTACATTTTGTTTTTAATTTTCTTTTCAAATGAAATTTAATTATATCCTGTGTTCTGGCACCGGAGGTTTCGGTAGATTAAAGTCCAGAAGAAATAATTTTATGTAGAAAGTTGTATCTCGACCGGAGAAGGGAGAAAACTTCTGACTGCATGAGCCCAATCACGGACTGCTAATTTGGCAGTGAAGTTCCATTCTAATTTGGGGTCTTGAAGCTAATCTTGCACATTATTCTTGCACCTAATCTTGCAGCTAGTTTTGCAGCTAAACTTGCACCCCGCCTGCAACCAAAGTCCCGAATTACTTAGACTGGTTAACAGGCGGCTAAGCCTGGGCAAGACTATGCCCAGGGAAAGGAAAAAAAGGGGGGAGGGGAGGTATGACGACCACTTACCCAAAACAGCGGGGTGAAGTCATGAGGCTGGCTCCAGGAGCAGAGAAGGCAGCTCCCGACACGGAAGTTCGCGGTAGTCATGATGAGAGAAGAAATAATTTAGATTAACAAAAAACTATTACGGGCAGCAAAATTTAAAAATAAGAAGATTGAGGCCCTTTATGTCTTGACGTTTGTGACTACATGACATAGTGTCGAGTCTTGGACGAACAACATATATTGTCTCTCGCGGATCGCGACGCGTGGCCCGCACAGACCAGATGCTGCCCGCCGAATCTCCGAAAATGGCGTCGGGGCGCCTAATTAAAGAAAGTAACTGCCCCCATCCAAAGGTGTCCGGAAATACCCGAAGGGGCGAAGCAGACTGCAAAACGCTCGCCGCGCTCTCACGCGAGTCGCAGGCGAACTAAGATCGCAATCGCACTGCGACTGCTGCCAAGGTCGATTATGACAAGCTGTCTCTTATGGGAGGAATGAGTAGTGCGCTCTGGCGGCCAAGATGAGAACCTGCCTAGAGGGTCACAGAAACGTCCGCTAGATTGCACTGTGTGCACTCACCACCGGCGGACAGAGCAAGGTTAGGGACTTTTCCCGCCGCTAGGCTTCGCTGAGGGCTCTTTTTGACAAGGGCGAATGTCCTTGAAGAGACAATGTCCCCGCCTGGGTTCACTGGGGGTCGATGCTCCGAGTGGAAGTTCTCGTGAAGCCACAGGTGGGATGATGAGGGGAGGGGGTCTAAACTTGCTAAGTCGCCTGGGAAAGGCGTCGTGTGGACCGTCCCGAGGCGTCGCCGAGGGCTGTAACATGGTCCTGTACGTGCTGGCAAAAAGCTTACCTTTGCTTGCCTCCGAGAAATGAAATTTGCTAGCAGTGGGCTTGAGGTAGCATTCGCTAGCACGAAAAGTCATACTGTTACAGGGAGAAAAAGTGATTCAAACCGAGGTTGAGATGCTGCAAACACAAATCGTCAGCAAACAGTATCTAATTGAAGCCTGCGAACAAGCGCAGGTGCACTGGGTTGCACAAGATTATGTTGGAGTGTACAGTAATGGAACCAAAATTAAATGACATTAAAAATGCAAATTTATTATTTGGTTTCCTTCTTTAAAAATTAAATTTAAAATCGTACATTTGTGCCTGAAGGTAGCACTGAAACGGCACAATACATTAAATCATATCGATTTTTAAAATGAATTAAAATTGTATCTTAATTATTTTACTAAATTAAGTAATTACTTTTATACACATGTATATATTATATTAAATACTGAGTATTTATTTAACGAATTTTTGTTACCACAAATGTCGAAAGAGTTTTGTGTGTTAAATAAAAAAAAGTATAACTTCTAACGCGGGTACATAAGTCACACAACTTATTTTTCTGTTCAGGGGTCGCATAGTTAGGATAATTTATGTTGCGTGTGACTCACGCGTGATGCAGCCGGCGGTCTCGGGCGCGGTGCAGGCCTGCGCCTGCGGGCTGAAGTGCTGGCCGGGGGGACACGCGACCAGCAGGGGCGCGCCCCGCTCGCACTCGCAGAACAGCGAGCAGTCGGAGAGGTGCGCCAGCCTGCCCCCGGCGGCGGGGCACGTGCCGGCGGCGGGGCAGAGGGGCCGCGCCTCCTCCTGCTCCTCCTGCTCCTCCTGCTCCTCCTCCTCGTGCTGGCACCGCGGGGCGCCGCGCCGGCACACGAGCGCGCGCGGGTCGTAGTGCAGCCCCACGGGGCAGGAGGCGGCCCGCGCCCGGCCCCTGCTGCACCTGAACATCCTGCCGCACTCCAGCGGGTCCGCCACGTACTGCACCCTCCTCAGGCTGCTGGCCGGGCAGGGGTTCAGGCTGGCCGAGTCCCGCTCCACCCACACCCTGCCCCGGTACCTGTCCTCCATGGAGATCAGGGACGGATCTGCGCCAACACCCACAGTCTCCTTCTCACTGTCAACACCTGCAAGTTCGTCAACTGTTATCTGATTAACGTAACATATGTGAGGGAGAGGGGAGTTTCAATTTTCCTCTGCCGACACTCAAACGGTCACTTTTTAACCTCGCCATCGCCATATTGTTCCGCCCAAAACATTGCGTAAATGGAGCCTGATAACGTCTGATGATGGTTAGTAAGTATGAATTAGAATCTCCTTAGTTTAAAAACAATCAATTTCATTTTTTAAAAAAAAATCATTTAAAACTGTTTTTCACAATGCAAACACTACACTTTATCAAATGTTTTGGGCATCTAACCAATATGGCACAACTATGGGCTGAAGGGAAAAAAACAGCTTCACACACCATGTAGTCATGCAGACTACAGTTTTGGAGTCGCTCGCAATTTCGGAGTGCCACCCAGTATTCTTACCCAACTTAAAGACACGTCGATGTCAAAACATTACATAAACAGGTCATTAACTTTTCGATCCCAGAAATAAATTTTATATAGCTAGTGTGTGGCCGGCGTTGTTGGATTGTGGCAGTTGTGAAATTTCTATGATTTAAAAGCAAAATTTAATTTCATGAAGGCCTAAGCGGAACGAGTTCCTGATTACGATCTCCGACGAGTCTGATATTTCGTGTAAGTTTGAGAAACGTGGTAGACGTTTCCGACAGTCAGCGTGTTCTCTCGAGGCTTCTCTATCTTCACTCCCCCCCCCCCCCCCCCATTTTTTTTCTCCACGTTTTAACAACATAACTGCTCCATATTTCGTATCATGTTGCCGCTACCAGCCATCTCAGAGGCACGTCACTCTAGCAGTGATAACCCCTGCCCTGTGATGCGTCCCAAGTACGATTTCCTTTTTATTTGATTTAGTAAATCCCCTTCGCTAAAATTTTCCTGCCAGATATTACGAGAAGGAACCTTCTGATCAAGTAGCATAAAATGTGTACTTCACTTTATGCTGTTACTGAATTGAGAAAAACTCCGTACTCCTCGGCTCTCTATGGCGTTACCATCGCAGCTCACCGGAGGAGCGAGCCACCGAGGAGTTGTGTTGTGGCAATACTGCAGTGATTGTTCCGAACGTAGCCGTGCTAATGTGTAGGCGTTATTGCACATTAAATTTGGTAAAAATATTTTTCCCTACAAAATTTTTTTCTGTTTAGGTAATATGCATTAATTTGCGATTTTTGATTGTATGATGGTTTTACGTCACACGGTTAAGCACAAAGCTCGAGGTGTCGCGACCTCCAAGATCATCGTGGACTCCATGCCGACTCAGATCTCGCAACTTGAGTAATGCTGCCGATCTCCGTAGCGCAGTCGGATGACACCTGCTCACGGCACGAGGAGTTACTGTTCGAGTCACAGGTCTGCCCTGCTAAGCAAGAAAGCCTTAACTCCAATAAACCAAATTTTACAGGAGAGTAAAAAGAAAATTGTTCCTTGGCCAGCCTATACTAATTTATTTTTGCACGATTTATTACATTTATATGTAATCCTTAGTAAGTAAAAGTATTATGATATGGTTTTTAAACATATTTTATATACGGAATGTATTAAAAATGGAGTTAAGGTGTTCATACCTAGAAAAAATGATTATACAGATATGTACTTTTAAGGAAGAAAACCTTATCTCCAACAAAACTTACTGTCTCACTAACAGAACGAAAAATAAATCTAAATTTACTGTGAACATGCGTAAGCAGCAATACAATTACATTTAACAATACAAATAAAAAAATTAACAACTAATACTTGAGTTTATTATCAATCATTTCTAGCAAAAACTTCAGCAAACAAACTATTAATTACAGCATGCTGCACAGTCATTGCAATATTATATAAAGTCAAAAGTTATGGTAGGTATAAGAACTAACTGTGTTATGTACATTTCTCATCCATTACTTATTGTCAGAGATACACAGATCTGGAACATTGTTTACAGGCAGGACTTTCCAAAATTGTCTGCGACTCTTTGGCATGAGTGGTACAAGTTTTTTCAGTATATCTTGTTTTTTATCTGGGCAGACACCTCTTGCAGATGTTTTGAATGTTGGAGGTTTCAAAGCAGTGGACAGGCCTTTCATGGCCATGAAGTCAAGGTTTCTTGTTGGGGAAAATTCATCATAACATGACTTATATTGTAGATTGTTGTTTCCATTTTCCGCCTTGATGTAGACTATGTCACTTAAAAGAGGACGGTTTTCATCCTTCTTAAGTTTGTGAAATGAAACACAGGATGGCAAGTCAGAAAAGTTGTCGTACCTCATATATTTGACTTCAGTTTTTCCAGAGTTAGCCTTTGCAACAGAGTCTTGAAAATCGTTGAAGTCATACACCTTACCATGGCGGTGTAGGGATTGCTCTACTTGGTGGCGGAAAGAATCAGCAGCCATAAACGTATGGCCTGGCTCAAAGAAATACAACTCAATTACGTGTGTGGATACATACTCAGAATTGACAATATGCACAAGATACGTAAGTAAGCACCAATTCTTATTCTGTCCGGAGCAGTTGTCCAGCCATAAAACTATGTGGTGTATGTCTCTGCAGTGTAGGAAAAAAGCATTGAATGCAATAACTATGTCCTCTTTCTTTCTTCTAGGTATGCCTTCATGCCATATGACAGCTAGAGGTTTCAAAGATTTTTGTTTACCACCAACAGGAACAAAACTCTCATTGAATGCAATGATGCGCTTTGTAAACATTGCAGACTTGAAACCTTCCATTCTTGGTAACATAATGACTTTTTGTAAATCAGCTGTAAAATAAACTTTGTTCCCACATGGTTCTTCATCTCCATGTTTTCTGTTCAAAGTTCTGGCTGCGTTACTTTGGTCAATGAGGTGTTTCCATTCTGTACATTGTTCACAGTCTAGTACCAAATTATCTTTGCTATCGTCTGAATTATGGTTATTAAATGCCTGACATAAATTAAGTTAAATAAATTATTTTGACTTACATTGTTGCACTTTGGGTATATCTGATGGATAAATAAACCACAAACATGACAATAAACAGTACTTAATGTTGACAACGAAAGTAACAATCAACATAGCCATTCCGTAGACTCATATGTACCAACGCAGTGGCACATAATATTGCCTGCAGATTTTGTGTTCCACACAGTGCTGCCATCTCTGTCCTGGAGAAATATTATAATAATTACTCCCGAACAGAGATGGCAGCACAGAGGCTAAAAGAGTCTCTACAAGTAACAATTACATGTTTTCCAAAAAAATATGATGTGGCGAATTTTTATTTAAAGTGTAAATGACAAGAGATTCACTTTTAATTTACTTAGAAGCACCTAAGGCATCGTGTACACCTATGTCAACTATTGAAAACCGTAAGAAAACCGTAAGAAAACCGTAGTACAAAGACTGGTGTACTTAAGGCTTTCTTCCTTCAAATAGCCAACATAAGGCCTTCTTCCTTAGTTTTGCCCTAACTTTTGGACTTATGGCTTTTTTCACTAGCGATTTAAACCGGCAAAGATTCGTTAGGACACTGTTTTTGTAGTGTAGAAAGGTGTATTCTGTTCCAAAGCTTCAGAATATGTAAAAAACAAAAAATAAAAAAAATGGAGTTAAGGCTTTCTTTCTTAGGAGGGCAGAGGTAAGGTGCTGGTGTACATTTGAAGGACCATATTGTGATTAATAAAGCTATCATAAGGAGTGTCGGCAGAAGAATTGAATCACTTGTCGCTGGCGTAAAGCTGTACAGGCTGTGAGTGGACCCTATGTGGTAGGCTACCCTTGAGGCAGTCCGGGTGCGTGCGCGTGTCGGTGATGTTGACGACGGCGCGGAACTGCAGCTGGGCGGGGCACCTGCCGTGCGACTGGTGGCAGTCGCAGGCGAAGCGGCAGCTGGAGAGGGGCTGCGCGGTGGGGCAGCCCCCCGGGGGGGCGGGCGCGGGGCCGCAGTCCACGCTCGCCGGGTCGCCGCACACGCCCAGGTCGGAGTCGTACAGCAGGCCCTGGGGGCAGCGCAGCACAGCCTGGGCCGCGCCCTCGCAGCGCACCGCCGCCGCGCAGTCGGCGTAGTGCCGGCGGTCCTCGCCGCCCCTGGTTCCCCGGCCCGCCGCGCACAGCGCCACCTGCGCCGCGGCCGAGCTCGTGGCCACGCGGCCCAGCTTCGTGGCGCTCACGGCGATGTCCTCCGGGCCTGCGAGCAGCACGCTCTTTCACATCGCACTCTATTCACGGACTTTTATAACAACAATTCTACTCAAATAAACGAATAGTTATTCGTAATTTTAAATAACCGACTCTTCGTAAAAACTGTGCCGCAATTTGACTTCTTAGGGCGGTATTCCAAGACGTTTGAGTAAGGTAGCGAATATGCACTGCCTTGTTGGGCAACTGCCGTACCCTAACTCTCGGGTCATATTCCAAAAATGTCCTAACTGAACCCCTGTAAGATATCATATCGGCAGCCGTTTTAATAAACGAGGACTTGTGCGAGGCTATAAACAGTTGTACTTCGTGGAATCCATCGTAATTTTAGCTTATTTTTGAAAACTATGAAATTATAATGTGAAAATAATATTTAATTTTGGTTGTACAAGGATAAACGATGAATTTTTGGCCGTATTTATGTTTGCTGTTTTTTAAGATATTAGGGGGGTAAATTTTAATCGTAAAAGTTCCGTTAAGTTCATTAAAAAGGAAAAAAATATATATACAGTTATGGAATAAATCGGCAACAGATAGGACACCAAAAATCAGTGCCCTAAAAATAAGGGACTGGCCGTGTCCTATCATGCACTTGGAATATGGTTAGGGTACAGGTATTGCATATTCAACACCTAAACCCTTATTTTTGTGTCTTGGTATACGGCCCTTAGTCGTTTGTTTCTTCCTAAACAGTACATTGACAAAATAAGAGTGTTCTTATTGTAGACTTGACTTAACCAGTTTTTGTTATTAATATTTGTTTATATAGCTTTTGGATTTATGTTAAAATAAAGTGAACACAGTGTCCGAAAAGTTTACGAAGAAAGCCGTACATTTACGAAGATCCTTGGATAATTTGTAACCAGCGTTCTTCGTAAATTGAGGGTGAAATTTTCATTTTTATTTTACGCCACTACCATGTGCCGCATTTTAGTGATTTTCTCGGCACCATCTCATGTTTTTATTTATTCGTACTTTTGATCAGTGTTCAGGGATTTACATTTTTTATATATATATATATATATATATATATATATATATATAATATATACATATATTAATACAATGGGGGCCCTTATTATTTAAGAATAAGGCACCGCCCGCTGCTTGCGCTGCCGCGCTACGCTGCCGGTAGTGCCACGTTAGCAGTGTGCCTTCACGTCCGGCTTGAAGCGCCCGGCGCTGGCGCTGCGTCTTTCGTTGTATCCGGGCTCCCGTTCCTGTCGCGCCAGACACACGCGGCGGCACTGTGCATCCGGCCTGCGTAGGAATAAAATTAATGTGCCTATAAATACTTTTTCCTCGAAAACTTCTAAAATACTACATAACAAAGGTATTGGTTCATAGGTTGTGAATAAAATTTAACTGTCAATAATACTTCAAGAAAATATATACCTATAAATGGTTGAACACGCAACATCGGTATACAACCACGCACTTACTGATACACACTTAATTCAAATATTTTATGTGCAAAAGAAAAAAAAAATTATAATGTTTGTTTGAGCTTTATTTATAAAATGGTGGAATGATAATGTTACAGTTACTAAAAACTAAAACGCTATAAAACTAAAAAAAATTTTTTTGATAAACTCCGCGACCCCGGAGAAACCCCCGGAATGGCCACCGCATGGGGAGCCCTAAGAAAGGAACGTGCTCCCCATTTGGAAGCCACTTTAGAAGGTTTTTTTTTTTACCACCCACCGTCTCTTTGGTAGCCTGACTTGTTGCAAGGGATTGTATTCATACCAGTAAAATGCCGTCACTTTGTCTGGGCAATGCGCCTCCGGGGGTCCAACAAGTCACAAGGCAGACTCTCTACCCCAGAGCCAGAGTTGTAGAGCGGATACTTGAAGTCTTCTTAACACTGACATGATGTTATTCCACGAGTTTACTGTAGTTTCGTGTTTCATTAACACGTGCAGTACGTGCAGTAACATCTAACCTCGGTAACGAACAAATTTATGTGTTCTTATGTTGTTCGTTCAACATGAATTATGTAATTTCATTACAGTGAAAAATAATTTGTAAAACTAGTCTGGCAGTTTTTTAGTTGATTTCCTGCAAACAAACTTACAGTCCCACTGTACAATAATTATATATAAATATAGACTAGTAAAAAAATATGCAAGTGCTTGCACTGTCGAGGGTAAAGTTATTTTGAAATAAATGTTAGATATTAAAAGAGTGTGTTTAGTTAAAATAAGTGTGTGCTTACAACCATGAAATTATTGTATAAATATTTTATTTACTTGGTTTTAAAGCTACAGAAAAGTTAGCCTTTTTATATTACTTTTGGCTTTCTTTTGTTTTACCGTGCTTAATATGCGCAGCTAATACTGGAAAGCTATTCAAACAACTTTAAATATTGGAAGTACTGGGGCAACACAAAGCATAAATTGTAACATTATTTTGTAGTGATATAGATATTTTCGTGTAAATGTACAAATTAACACATATGTAAGTTTACATGAATATTTCTGTTCCATTTACAAAGAAAATTTACGGTGCACAACGGCAAACAGAATAACTCAACGATGAAACTTAACAGATAAAAAAAATGACAAAACAACGGCTGTACAGAGACGCGGTTGCCAGATTTATTTAGACAAAGAATATTATTTTACAAAAATTACAATGGCAGAAATTTCAAAATGAACTTAATGATCGTCAACTAGCCTAAAAATGTATTTTCAAGCATTATCTTTGTAAAAGAGTTTCCGGAGGGGCTGACTTTTGCCCTCTCCTTTCACAAATACTGGCTTACTCATGGTAAATGTTTAAACAAAATCACATGTAGTTACACGCACTAGTACACGATATACTCAAAACACGCCAATTAAAATTTTGGTAAATGTAATTTTTGAAAAAAAAAATAGTAGTTGTAATTATAATTTAGATATCCATAATTTTCAAAGACATGTGATGATAACCTACATGGAGTACTCTAGTCTGAAACTACGTATTTGTACTATTATGCAATGATAGTACACTCACGCCTGTAGCATGAGGTATCAATACAAGGCAATCTGAAGATGAGAAATGATACACTATCGAAGTTTGTTGACCGAGCATGAAGACACTAGATTCATATTTCAGAGAACACAGGTTCAAATCCCGGCTGGCCATTGTCAAATCTTCTTTAAGTCTTAAAATTAAAAGCGAAACATATAGGTACCAAAACAAAAGAAAAGGTCAGTATCATCTTGCTTTAATAATTTCCTAACTATACAGGCTTCGGCATGAGACGTTCTTACGAGTATTACTTACCTGGACCTCCAAAATAGGTGCACTTAGTTTTAATTGAGGTTAGAAAAAAAATCTGTTCACTGTAGCTCACGACTCAGATGTGATAGCGCGGTGATTCGTGTGTCTGTGTATAGAGAACCGACAACACTGGGCAGTACAGATTGTACGTTCACCCAAAAAAAAAACAATAATGTTGATATTATGCCTTCGATATCTCATATCACAGGCCTATGTTAAATAAAATTGTCATCGAAAATTAATTTAAATGAATAGTAAGCAACCATTTAGTGTCGGTTTAGAATTAAAATGTTTAGTACATAGTCACTGTCTCGTTTTTATTGTTTTTATTTTAAACCATTACACTAAAAGCGACTCGCTCACATAGATGTTTCACGCGAAACCAACGGCTCGAGTCCCGATAGAGACCCGCCGATTTTTTTTTTTTTTTGCTGAATCCTGAAATAATTCTAGAAAATTGGTATGATGGTTCCTTACTATAGGTCATGGCTAATTCCTTTCACATTGTTGCTGTACTGTGGCGTTGTTTTTGCCGCCTGCGTTGACCTCGCTATTCATCTGTTCACAGACAAGTAAGAATTTCAGAATAAGAAGATATATAATATCGGAAATAGGCTATTCCTCTAGTAAACATATATAAAAATGATATCAAGGCTTCCATAAATTAATATCCTGAAATGTTTTCATTTAACTAGCTCATTTGAGTATTTCTAAATGATTTAGTAGTCATTGACGCAGTTAAAATATAGGCCTAATTTCACAACCACTTAATCAATAAAACTTAAACAGCAAACGTAAATCGTTCTCAAGTAAAGTATAAAAAATATTTCGTATTCACATTTCTCAGGTTGGAAATGTTGTAATTGTTTTTATCTATTCTTTAGATCTATATGTTAAAATACCCTTCTAGTGGATTTTTCAGCAGATGCTTAGAAACATAATGCTGGAATCACAATATCCTGTGACAGCCCCGACACGACAAAAACAAAAAACAACACCACAGCCATTAAGAGGTAATGTCGTAGTTGTCAGTCCACGAAAAATGAACCCCAATAGCCCATCAGAAACATAATAAGGGTATTATTAATGATGAAGTAACATAAACATATTTTTCTGTGAAATAATTCATGCTTAAGATTATTTTATCGTTCTTTTGATAGACATGACGTAAAATAAAATCAATTGAATTGCCACCTCAGTACTATAGATATCTATACACCTGATGGCGACAATCTGTCGTGTCATTTTAAACATATTATATAAATCATGCAATATTTACTTACTTAACCGTCGGTTGTCAGGGAATTGTGATTTTTTGTCACTAGATTGCATTTCGTTTCAACTAGTGAACTAGAGTTAACACTTGAATTAGAATCGCAAGACTTTGTATGCTGTTTATTTCTACAAATTCTTTCTAAGATAACAGACATAACTTACTCATGTCGTTCAAGTATTAGGACTGTGTAGTTGTGTTTTAACTTACGGTAGTTTTCCATTATGTCAATTTTCCGTTGCCCCAGGCGAAATTCTTTTATTATGGTAGTTTTCCAGTATGGCAGTCTTCCGTCCCTCGTCCCTCCCAACACTGTTAAAACAGGAGGAATAGTCCATAATGGAAAACTACCATATTTATTTAAAGATCGTGTTTATAAGTGCTGCTTCATTTAACCCATTTTTGGAAACATTTGTTTCTACTAGTGCGCGATTTATGACGAACTATACAAAATCACCGCCAGAAGTTCTATCTGTAGCCTTTTAAGTTAACCTAAGAAACAGCTAGGGGTTTAACAGCGCTACCTAGCGACGTATTCTATACGCTACTTCGAGAGCAAAGCAGTTGTACTCATTCCATGGAGTGTATAAATAAATATGGCAGAATTCCGTTTCTTTATGGCAGTTTTCCGTTATGGTACTTTTCCGCCTTTTACAAAGAGGCCAGGCGGAATTTTTCCACTATCTCCCATTATGGCAGTCTTCCGTCGCCCCCCTGAGTGACCCCAGTGAATACAGAACAGGAGTGATGTACCGGGCCTGAAAACCGGAGATGGTCACACGTCCTAACCACCATGGAGTGGTGTCTACATCGAGTTCGTCACAGGCGGGTGTTGGATAAAATGGTGATATGGCGTAGCGACGAAATGCATTTAGCGAGGAAAATGGGAGAACCTCCCAAATTCGCACAGGCTTATGGCAACGTCTGCCACGTTTCCTAAATGCGTTTGGAACCCCGCCGAGAATCGAATGCGGATCTCCTTGATGGGAGGCGCGTCATCTGACTATTCTTCGCTGTTATTGAAGGGAAACTTCTTATCAGCCGGTAGGGTAGGTCGAGGCGATACTGTCATCACAGCGAAACGCAAATGTAATCTCATTAGGCAACGCAAAGTGCAACGATCAGGAGTGGGGCGCTTGATGGCGGAGAGCGGGAGACGCTCAAGAGTGGGGCCTCGATGTAATGTTTGCATCATAGCACACTTGCGCATTAGTATACTGACATGCTGCATCCTTGTCCACTCGCATACTCGTGTGAACTGTTTATATTTATAAATTCTATTGTGGCTAGACAATGTCGAAATGTTAAAATGCTCAGGTGCATTTATTAGCAAGTAATGTAAATAAAATGTTTAGTGGTTAGAACGGTTAACAAAAAATTTTATACAACCCAAATAAATTTATTGTTGGTCAGATGTCACGGGATAATAATTTGATTGTCAACATAGTTGTTTAATAACACTTCCAACAGAATAGGTACATCACTGGTTGAAATGAACAGTAAGATTTCAGTATAATACAATTTCTTGACTCACTTTATTTTCATCGTTGTGTTCGTATATTTGTGCGTTGTCCAGTTATTGTTGTCTGTCTGCATTTATGTTCTTGTCGGAACTGTCTTGTCGTTGCTAGCCCACTTCCCCAGAATTCTTTGATGTTCGACATTTAAGTTTGAATGTGTTCGTCAGTGCTGTCGTGTTGTCCAAAATACCTGTTTAGGTTCATCGCTGGGTTTATCTGTTTGACATCAGGTGATTTGGACTTGTTTTATGTGGGTTTATTTTTTTTTTTTATTGTTTATGTTTGCATTTACGGATTTCCCCTTTAACAAACAGTGCAAATCTGCAATGGCGTATGTCCGAGAAATTGTATCAAATCGGAATTCCCCATAGCATGTATCATTAAGAGGCCACTCCAGTGTTTCAGGGACACTACGCAACCCGCGTTAAACTAATAAGATTCAATGCTATTTTCATTTTGCTTATAACTAACTAACTAATATAGATTTCTAAATGATGCTTGCTTGATATGTAAGACAACGATGCTCTTATCAAAGCCCCTTTCTTCAAAAACGTGCATAAATTATGGTTTTATACTAATCTTTACTAATATGCATAAGTGTATTGTCTAGGTTAGAACCATAATTTATGCACTTTTTTTGAAGAAAGGAGCTTTATCGGCGTTTGTTCCCTGCTTCCTACACTGGAAGAAAACGAACATGAGCCAAACTTGCCTCGCGCGGCCGAAAAGTCCTCCAAACTAAACTCGCAACAGCTCCGAAACTATCAAAACAATCAAACTGAAAATTTTACGGGAGTATCTGTAAACATTTTCCCCCACATCGCTTTAATATTTTTTCGAAACATTAATGCTTTCATTTTTAAAAATTAAATACCTATTTACTGCCAAAAAAATTTGTGAATACGCAGAGTAAATTAAAACATCGAGAAAAATTTTTGTTTGCAATTATAAGTGGGGGACACCAGCATATGAAATAAGGAAGAAGCCTCAAATTTTATTTATATACCCCTTTTGACGCATTCAACCCCATACTTTTATTTTTACAGAGAGTTGAAGTGGGAATAATGTTTCAGTGGGTAACACTACCGACATATGTCTTCGGAACGCACTTCTTTTTGTTATTATACGTCTCAAAATTTATAATTTCATACACAACGTTTATAAAAATGAATTCTTACTTACCTCATTTAATCTATTACAAACCTCTTGTAATATACGTGTATTAGTAGAAGAACCAAAGTAACATGCAAACCTTAGGTAAACACTGGTATAGAATTGTTTGGAATAACTGTAATGCTATGCATATACTTACAATGTAAGAAACTTTCAATTTTATTAATTGTTTGCATAAGAATTAATAATTTTAAAAAAATCATAGAATAGGCCTTTATAGACTGAAAACCTTTCACGTAGTTTCAAGTCGCGTACATAAAAGTTTTTTAATATATATAATTACCAAATATTGTTGAATATATTTAACATTTTTATACATGTTACAACACACATATAATAACAAACCTATATAGTATATAAAAAGACAAATGCCAAATTTTAACATTTTGTATTTCTTTTCTCTGTGTGAATAAAATAACAGTTCTTAACGTAGTTGCTAATACTGTACTATATTTCTAAAAAAAAATTACGAAAACCCCTGACATCGTCACCATAATATACTGTACTGCTGCTAAACTTGTTGGTGTATTCTTACTGCTGGCGCCAGTACCATTAATAGTACTAGTCGATTTATAAATAGACCCTTTTGTTGTGTGTGTGTTGTCGGGACAATATACACTGGCTGTCACTATTTAAAAAATATATATATATATACATATATATACATATATATGTGTGTGTCAATGGTACTGTTATGCTCTTGTACTCTGACCCTTAGAAACATGCATAAAATGTTATTTATCATAAAACACACACTCTTGGACACAGGTAGCTAGGTAACATATATCAACACATAGGGATAAAATTCAGGTTTTTATTATTAAGAATAAAATGGCTATTCATCAGGGACAACTAACATATGTGTAGAGATAAAAATCAACATTAATATAATTAGATAAAAATCACAGAAAAACAATCCTAACGATACTGAACATGACTCGTGGATATGCGCTTATGTAAATTAAACATCAGGAAAATACGTAGCACACATGAATCGTTCACAAAAGTTCGTTAGTGTAAGTTTAGAAAATCAATCAAATGATATTTTTACGGACGCATTCTTACATAACAGAAAAATGTTTGAAATCATAGCACAATTAATTTGTATGATTACTATTTATGTTTATATTTGGGTTCGTATTTGCCTTGGCTTAACTCAGTTTATATGGTAGAGACACGAAACTTGTACTCCCATTTCACCTCTGGGTATCACAAAATAAAATAATAATTTAAATCTTGGAACTAACAATTCATGACGTAGTTCAGGATAATTGACACCTTTTACGTGAAAACTAATCAGTTTGTAGTCAAATCGGAGTTATTTACGACGAAATTACATACAGCTGGGTATGTCTATGGGCGATACAAAATGCAAGATCTTTACTTACAGATTTTCACTCCTAATAACATATCCGTCAGAATATGCCCTTATAATCTTACACATTATTTATTTATACGTCGTTTAAGCTCATCCTGAGTGTCGGATGGCATAATCTAGCTAGCTATATTTCAAATTTAAAATAGGCCTCGCGCCTTTGCGTCGGCATCAGACGCCTTCATACAACCATTCTCATTAATTAAGACGTTCTAGACGCCTCACATCTAAAACACGGCCTCTCATTGGCCGAAACCAAAATCGGTTAGCGTAATTTACAATATAAATACTGTAAATAACACTTATTAATACAATTGAAAACACAAAATTGCGGTAAATTTAAAACGAAAATTTCCAACAATGAAAATTTCTTTAAGTAATACCCCGAATAAAATCATCGTTAATTCGTTAAGTTCATTAGTCCTTAGAGGGGTATACTCAATTGGCTGTCCATATAAGTCCATTTCAGGTCATAGAGCATAGCTCTCGTAGATATACATAATTAATAAAAATATATTTAAATAACTTTTGCGGGCGAACAATATACAAATTAAATAATAAAATTTCATAATAATAATAACAATCAAAATAATAAGACTTTATAAATAATAGTATCATTAAAATAAGTCATAACTTTCTGTGCATTATGAAAATAGTAACAGCACAGAATTGCCGCCCTTGTCAATCATATTGAACTGCAATCGTTGACCTGTTCAAAACAGTACAATGTGATTGGCAGTTTACCGTCTCTCTCGCACTGTGTACAACGAATAGCCTTGTCGCCTAGCGGCGCGCGCACCACACATAAAAAAAACTTGGAGCGACCGAGCTCCTTCTTCTCCTCTTTTTTTTTTTTTTTTATCGTCCTTTCGACCGTTACACCAGACAATTCGCGCAATTTTAATAACTTTGCATCGGGTCGTCGCCGCTAGCAGACCTGCGCTCGAATGGTCCACGGGTTTTCCCGCGCAAAATCTTCTCTGCTGGACCTGCTGCAGCTCTCCGACGGCGTCTACTCCCTTGAGCCGCTCCTGTTGAGAGGGACGTGGGAGGACATACTTACTGTAAGTAGCAATCTCATATGGCTGTAACGGGTGTATGTACATGTGAGTCAACAATGGGACGTTCTCCAGGACACGTCACGGCAGTGGATCAACGTCCACCCGCGGTGCAAACGACATCCCCGGCGGCGGCTGAGGAGGCATCGGGACAGCGCCCGACCTCAAAGCGGCCAACACCAACACCTGCTCCACACCTCACGTCGGCGGGATTGGCGTGTGGCGGCTCGCAGTACCGGACACCACGGCTCCGGGCTCCGCGGCGAACATCTGCAGCGGCGGACTGCGGCTGCAGCTGCCGCCCTACCCCACGAACACGTGAGAGGCGGCGTCGGGACGTCTGCGGTGCTGCTCGTGTCGGCGGAACCGCCACTTCTCACAAGGACGCACTCGTCGGGTCCCGTCACTGATAGGTACACAGCCGTTGCTAACCGTATTGTGTACATTTTAACTAACACGTGTCCCGGTCATTAAACAGTCTTAAAACTCTTCACTCATGTGTGAATCGTGCACTTGTAACGCACGAATGTCGGCAGGCTAAGACATCTTCTGTGCTTAACGTAGCCTATCCACAAGCCAGTTCAGTATAAACTAACTATTAAAACAAATAGTAACTAATGGGATCAAATAACATCAGATATTAAATAATAATATAGTAACTTAGGCTAACCATTCAATAACTTTCAAAGTGAAATTGTTACATCTTAACAATAGGTATCATTAGCTAGATAACATTCAAGCATAACTTTAACTAAACTGATTTTCATGTTAATGAAAGGGTTTGTGTACATCATTGTTAGGCATCCTTATGCCTTCAGGTTGTACCTGTTTTATTCTATGTACAATTTCATTATGCATCTCGTACATTTCCATAAGCATCATCTCACAATCTTTCATAACTTCATAATATCAACAATTGATAAAATTAATAATTCTCACTAACATCTCATATAATATACATAACATCATATTTACAATATCACTTCAAGGAACATTTCATATATTACATAATTAAAAGCATTAGTTTATGTTAGCAAACAAATCAACAATAGTTTTGATTTCGTTTAAGTACACGCATCATGTGTAACTTTTGCTTGGAAAGGGAACGCACAGTGTTTCCTTCTCTTTTATCTCTCTTTTATCGCAGCTTACCGCTCGGCGAAGGCGGCCTTTATTTTTCTTTCTTTTATTTTACTCGAGTGTCTGGTGAACTTTTATTTCTACCACTTCTCGCAAGGTAGTTTTTTTTTTTTTTTTTCTGTAATCAGCTGGGTTCTCATATAACGCAAACAGCTGTTTGGAAAGTGTATAGCAGTTTCCCTCTCATATCAACCATTAGTTTCGTTTTCAGGCATCCGATGCGGGCTTCGCAGGATCCTGACTGTGTATTCATATCATTCAGAAATTTCTCTGATAGGAATTGTTTCTTGTTAAAATCACTTGAGATTCATGATCTCGATGCAAAGGATAATTCTATCCTGACAAAGCCAAGTGAAACAAAAAAAAAAATGCTTTCACGATAGCTTGCAAAAAAAAATTTCTTTTTTTTCTTTTCTGGCTGGCTCAATTTTGCAGTAACTTAGTACTTGTTTATAATACAGCCTGCTGACATTTACTGCAACAGTGTACTAAGTCCGCGACATAGTTGTTAGACATTGAGTTTTTCAGGTCTTCGTTTGACATCATATTCGCCTACTCGACGATTACAAACATAAACAAACAAAATCTCAAGTGCCACGTTGAATGAAATTAAAGTCTTTTGTATAGGTTTTTTTTTTTCACAATAAATAACACAAAGTCGCTCGTATATATCTTGTTATCATTTCATAAATATCATTATTTAAAACAACCAAATCAAATTAATTTAAAGAAATAGCTTTCTAATACTGAGTGGATTTGTATGCGAAAGGAATGCATACTTTTATACTCTGCATTCAGGGCAGAATGCAACCCTATGAGATCGTTTGCAAAGTCCTACTTCAATCATAGAATTCGTGTAAAACAAAAGTATTAAATTTGCAAAATATATATATATATATATATATATATATATATATATATATATTTTCATCTTCTTCTCCAGCAGTGTTTAATAACAAAAATAAATAAATCTCGGCGATTCTTAATAAATTCAGTGGTGTGTTGTGCTTCGGAAAAATTGGAGTAACCACATCAGTAGTTCAAGGTAACCTTATTATTATTATGCTAGTAGTTGCAAAGTGTTCATGTGCTTCTTAGATGCTTTGTAGAACAGTGCTCACCCATGTTTACACAGCTAGGCCATACTTCTCTCACCCAAGTTAGTCGACAACACACAAGCTTGACATTTCTTTTTGCTAGTTAGTATGATAGTACTTACAGATAGGCGCATCTCATTACATAGATTCAGGTATTACTGTTAGTGAACTTATACTCACACGAAGAATAACGCAGACCAACTGACAAACAATATTATACACATAATACACTATTAAATTCGAAGATTCATTACATCTGTGTGGGTGGCATTTCACTTCACCTCTCTACAGGCAATAATAAGCGGGAATTGCACTTCCGCATCGACGCGACGATAATGTACCAAGCGGGTATCACACTTCCGCTACACATTAGGTACCGGTCAGTGGTTGCAATACGCCTCACATGGTGTATCAAATTACACAGTAACCATTTAATACCTTTCACATTCATACTGGTCAGGTCCTGGCTCTGACCTAGACATTCCGATTGCGCTCAGCTGTTATAGTACCTATACTCGTACTATATAGGTGTTTCACTAGCTTGTGTCGAACTTGTTCACTGGGACACAGGTTTCTTGTAGGCTCTCAACTGCGAAATATTATACCGGCCTACTGGTCGGCCTGTAGATGGGTCTTCCAGAGCATAACAGTTCTCTTGAACTATGTCAGTTATGACATATGGTCCGTCGAAAAGCAAAAATAATTTCCTGGTGACATTCTCCCATGCCTTGCTGACAGGAGATGTTTTCTTGAGCACAAGGTCGCCGATATTAAATTTAGACAATTTGGATGCTGGTTTCCTTCTTCTTCGTATATCAGCTTCTGCTGTGAGCTTCATTCTTACGAATGCTTCCACTTCTTCTCCTGTGGGTAGTCTTGTCCTTTCGGGCTCCTTGTCACAATGGGGTATAAATTCAGGGTTGATCGTACAGAGATCCTTAATAGTTTAACGTGCCAGTGTTGGCACGTCCACCTGGAGCTGGTGATCTGGCTCCTTCTTGACGATTCCACTGTCGGTTCCCTGCTGCTTCAGACACAGCAGCTTTGAATTCTGCTGCCAACTGATTTGCTGGTCCCTGGTTGTAGTACATCGTCTGCTGAGATGTAGACGGTGCAGCAAATGGTGGTGGGAATGTTGTCATCGGTGTGTTCCGATTGTACGAGAGGTGGCTGTTCTGGGCATGGCCGCCACTCGTCTCGTGAGTCCTGGGGGCATAGTGGTATGGCGGGCGGTAGTCCTCAGGTTTGCCGTTGTAGCGGGGCTCGTCGGTACGGCGGTACTTCTTGCAGTACTCCAGCTCGTCTTCTGACGTTGCTCTCCGGCGGCGGTCTGCTGACTCCCTGGGTGGCCGTGACTCTGGCGAGAAGGATCTTCGCTTGCTGTCTCGGTAGTCCCCCTGCCTCCGGCGGTGGTTTGCTTCGTCGTCGCTGTGGTAATTCCTGGAGTTGGACCACCACGTCTTTCTCTTGTAATAGGGGGTCTTCCTGTAGCCTGTCTGGTATTGATCGTTCCGGCTAGGTCCTCCTCCTCTTGGCTGCCAGTTCATTGTGTTCACCGCTGCCTGTCTGAGCTCCTTGGGTTTTCCCTCGCGATTCTGCCAGTAGTTGTGGACGGGCTGTTGTCGGTGGGGCTGTGGTACCCTCTCACTCTCCTCCTTGGTATTGGGTGCTCTGTCCATTTTCTCAAGTTTATCATAATTGAGAAGGCGCTCGCGGAACTCTGTCACATCACGGTACGGCAGGCCTGATAACTGCTTCTGATACTGGAGTGGGAGCTGCGTGAGGATGGCCGCGATGAATTCATCATCCGTCATGGGCTGATCCATGTAGCGTGTCTTCTCAAACATTGCTGATAGATGCGCTTCCAAGGACGCGCACTTCCTTGGGTCATACTTCTCCGTGTGAAGCTGTGCATGGAGGTGACTCTGTATTCGGATGTTCCAATACTGGTTGTGGAACAGGGACTGGAACTGGGCGTAACTATGTGTTGATGCACTCAGCATCTCCCACCAGTAAAATGCCGGTCCTTTCAGGGCGCTGTTGAGACACTTCAGTATCTCTGTATCCCTCAAATGAAAGGTTGAGGTGTATTCCTCAAATCTTTTCAGAAAACGGATGGGGTTCTCTGTAGCTCTGCCAGCAAACGTGGGCATAGCTTCTGCCCAATGCTTAGCTGGATGGTGCATGAGCGTGGCCGCATCAATGTTGGATGGGCTCAATACAGGGGTTTCTCTGGGCAGATCCATTTGAACGGTAGGATGATTGTGGATGGGTAGCAGTGGAATTGTGTACATCTCACTGGGGTACGGTTGCCTGTCTACTGGGGCAGTCGGTACAGTTGACACAGGGGCTGTGTGTGACGGTACATGAGCTTGGCGGTCAGCTGACTCACTCCTGGGACTGGGGTGTAAACTAAGGTGCTCGATTCTATCTCGTAGTGTGGCAGTAGCCACCTCCATGTCCTCCAGTCTATGTTCGAGATGCTGGAGATGTCCTCGCACCTCCTCCCTAGCACTAGCTTGTCCCTGGTGTTCATTTGAGATCATGTTTCGTATGGATGTTACATGAGTCTCCAGACTGTCCACACGACTACTGTTCTGCGATACCTGCTCAGATATCTGCTGGATCTGTTCGTGTTGCTGGGCCAGCCTAACCTCAATGCTGTGTTCCAGGCTCTTTAATCCTGAGTTGGTCTGATCCCTCAGCGCTCCCAACTCAGCCGTAAGCCGCCCCATTTGAGTATTGTTCTGTTCTAATTTCGCATTTAGGGATGCATTATGCTGCTCCATTTGAGTATTACTCTGTTCGTTTCGCATTGTTCTGTTCTAATTTCGCATTTAGGGATGCATTATGATGCTCCATTTGAGTATTATTCTGCCGTAATAACTACATGAGTGCTTCCAGTGTCACAGGTGATGTAGCAGTATTATCTGGCAATGGTGTTATGTTAGGGACAGTGGCCTCCTTTTCCTCCTGCTCCCCTGTTGCTGGTGACATGGGCCGCCCTAACCTCTCAGTCACGGTGGTAGAGTGATCACTAGGCCCCTCCACACAAGTGTTCCCTGGTGAACCCCCTGCTGATGATGTCGCCGTGTCACTTCCTGAATTCCCTGTGTTATCGCAGTCTTCACACATACTGTCACGCCTACTCCTGAGCGAGTATGTGGGGTGGTTGTGTGCCATGTTATTATAATGGATTAGATATACTATGCAGAATCAAATGACAACTTGAAATAAGGTGTGACAACTCAATGTCAACACACTCGGGCCCCACGTTGGGCGCCACTTTCTATACTGTACTGCTGCTAAACTTGTTGGTGTATTCTTACTGCTGGCGCCAGTACCATTAATAGTACTCGTCGATTTATAAATAGACCCTTTTGTTGTGTGTGTGTTGTCGGGACAATATACACTGGCTGTCACTATTTTTCAAAAAAAAAATATATATATATATATACATATATATACATATATATGTGTGTGTCAATGGTACTGTTATGCTCTTGTACTCTGACCCTTAGAAACATGCATAAAATGTTATTTATCATAAAACACACACTCTTGGACACAGGTAGCTAGGTAACATATATCAACACATAGGGATAAAATTCAGGTTTTTATTATTAAGAATAAAATGGCTATTCATCAGGGACAACTAACATATGTGTAGAGATAAAAATCAACATTAATATAATTAGATAAAAATCACAGAAAAACAATCCTAACGATACTGAACATGACTCGTGGATATGCGCTTATGTAAATTAAACATCAGGAAAATACGTAGCACACAGTGGCGTCTCGTCAGGGCAAGCAAGGCAAGCAGTGCTTGCCCAGGCAGTTTCCAGACAATGTATTTTTTAAATAAATATTTTATTCAGAAAAGTATATTACTTTGGCTCGTGCAGTTAGGTGTATGTATTTTTTACATTATCTTCTTGGGACCCAATACTGTGCGCTGTGCGCTATAAGAAAAGAACTCGTTGACACACAAAACATGCTTTTTAAGAAGCGTTGCTAGGTTTAGAAGCGCTGGTAGGACCGCTTTCAGCAGGAAGGCTGCCGCAGTAGTTTCCTTTCGGAAGGGGGGTGGCATGGTACAAAGGTTCGAGGAGGGGATTGGCTGTAAAAACACGTGGTAGAAGCTACGAAGGTAGCGCTTTCTTGCCGAACTGAAGCGAACATGGCCGAAGCAGACGGTGGAATTCTTCCGCCGACTGCTTCGGCTATGTCCGCTAAAGTTCGGCAGGGCAGGTGGCGAGGTCGCGTTTCAGTCGGCGGTCGTCTCTCGGGGCGCGCGCATCTCTCTCGCGGGCTGTTGGCTGGGAGTTCCCTGCGCCCTATTGGGTAACCGAATGCTGGCAGTGCGTGGGGGATTTGTGGGCGTACAGGAGGCGGCCTAGCAGTGCCAACTGCTACCGACCGCGTCCCGCGGGTGGCGGATACGGGATCCCAGCTCGAGAGTTGCAATCTCGCTGGAGTGACTGTGAATAACCACGTACCAGTTAACAGAGTTTCTGATCACGTATGAAGATAGTTTATTTTGTGTTGGTACAAAAAATACCAACATTTAATTTTTACTATTCTAGTACATTTTTATGAGCGTCTTCTCTTTATTTTAAGTACTTACTTTGCCATGTGTTGTCTGTTTATATATTTTTTTACCAGATATCAATGATACTACACCCACACTTAGTATATAAATAATGTAGAGTAGGTATTTTATTATCAGAATAATGTATGCCAAACATTATTATTTTTCAAAAATAGTTTATAATTTTAAAAAAATGTCAATTTTGCTACCTGTGGAATAGTCAATGTTCAGTTAAGAAAACTACTTACATAGCACCCTTTCGTACCTTGAAAACCATATTTTCCCGGGGGAGGGCCCCCGGACCCCCCCTTCTCCGCCGTGTTTTGGGGTGAACAGAGTTTTTGCTTTCCCTCATGTAAACCTCACGCCTCGCCACTGGTAGCACACATGAATCGTTCACAAAAGTTCGTTAGTGTAAGTTTAGAAAATCAATCAAATGATATTTTTACGGACGCATTCTTACATAACAGAAAAATGTTTGAAATCATAGCACAATTAATTTGTATGATTACTATTTATGTTTATATTTGGGTTCGTATTTGCCTTGGCTTAACTCAGTTTATATGGTAGAGACACGAAACTTGTACTCCCATTTCACCTCTGGGTATCACAAAATAAAATAATAATTTAAATCTTGGAACTAACAATTCATGACGTAGTTCAGGATAATTGACACCTTTTACGTGAAAACTAATCAGTTTGTAGTCAAATCGGAGTTATTTACGACGAAATTACATACAGCTGGGTATGTCTATGGGCGATACAAAATGCAAGATCTTTACTTACAGATTTTCACTCCTAATAACATATCCGTCAGAATATGCCCTTATAATCTTACACATTATTTATTTATACGTCGTTTAAGCTCATCCTGAGTGTCGGATGGCATAATCTAGCTAGCTATATTTCAAATTTAAAATAGGCCTCGCGCCTTTGCGTCGGCATCAGACGCCTTCATACAACCATTCTCATTAATTAAGACGTTCTAGACGCCTCACATCTAAAACACGGCCTCTCATTGGCCGAAACCAAAATCGGTTAGCGTAATTTACAATATAAATACTGTAAATAACACTTATTAATACAATTGAAAACACAAAATTGCGGTAAATTTAAAACGAAAATTTCCAACAATGAAAATTTCTTTAAGTAATACCCCGAATAAAATCATCGTTAATTCGTTAAGTTCATTAGTCCTTAGAGGGGTATACTCAATTGGCTGTCCATATAAGTCCATTTCAGGTCATAGAGCATAGCTCTCGTAGATATACATAATTAATAAAAATATATTTAAATAACTTTTGCGGGCGAACAATATACAAATTAAATAATAAAATTTCATAATAATAATAACAATCAAAATAATAAGACTTTATAAATAATAGTATCATTAAAATAAGTCATAACTTTCTGTGCATTATGAAAATAGTAACAGCACAATAACAATGATAAATTTGCAAAATAATTAAGGCACATCTTTTAATGCTACGAAGCACACTCTTAAGAGAAATGTTTTAAACTTATGTTGGGATGTAACTAATATCTTAAAAGCATTCTGAAACCGTTACTTTGAGGGAAAGCTTAATATGCCGAACACCATACCATCCTTTAATCGAGTACGATTTTCGCTTCTTAAGACCCATTTGTCTTCAAAATGCACTGTACTGTGTAAGTAATAAATCAGTCTTAAAATCAGTTAATTATTTTGTCTTCCTATTTCGTATTCTATTCGAGATAAATATCAGATAAGCATGTGTTACTTGTATCACGACATCAAGGTATTATTTATCAGTAATTAATATTTCATTTTATTTTTTTGTTAACTAATGTGCATAGGGCAGTGCACTAGACATCACTACCTGTGTGTAGTGTTGCGTTACACTTTTTAACGCATTAGAGTTCACATAAAATGATAAATCCAAAATTTCGTTTAAAAGTATAAATATCAGCGATCAATTTAATTAATGTCCAGTATAACACAGTCAGTAAAACATTTGGAAATATGTATAGGACCTGTTAACCTAAATATTTGTTAACAGTTAAACTGAACTAAGATGTGTTAGAGTGGTTTTTTCTCTCTCCGTATATTAGAGGTATGGAACATCAAAATACGCATCTGTCGCCCATTTACTTTAGATACAGAATTATAAACTACATATTGTGAAAACATTCTGCAGCAGTTTTTGCTGAACGGAAAAACACGGATGAGAAGACAAACGAAATGTGTTTGGTAAGTGATGTTTCGTCAAATGAAATGGAACAGGACAGTGCTTATCAGAATGAAATTACAGAACTACTTTTGTGCAAGGAAATGTATTTTACAAAGACATTTCAAGAGAAATCACCTTTAAATGAAATAGATCTTGCTGACATGGAAGAAATAGACTTAGATTTAGAGGCCAGGCCCCTTTCAAGTGACGAAATTTCTCTTGAAGGGCTGAAATATGTTTCTGGCTATATAGCTCACCGTTTCAGAAATAAATATCCTGACCTTGGCACTACGGATTTCAATTCGGAGGACGATAGCTGGATACATGTACAATCAAAGGGTAACTTAAAATGTCCCACTAATGAATTTTTTGAATTAATAAAGATCGCTGAAATGTGTTTTGATAATGTTCATGGCAACAATTTGTGCAAAAAAGAGCGGATTTTTGAATAACTGACTAAAATTATTTGCGGAACTACTGAAAATAAATATCCAGAAGAAGTTATATACTGTTTTGTCAGGACAAGAACGTATATGCGTATCATGTATTTGAACATGAAATATTTTAACGAACAAGACCAAAAACGCAAAGAAAGAAATAAAATGAGGAAAACTACCCTCTAAGATTTTTCAGTGTGATAGTGTCCACTTTCCTTCACCGTAATATGTATGTTCATAATTTATTTACGATGTTTTTTAATTACTATATTTAAGAAAAGCATTTATTGTGAATATCGCAGCAATTATGTAGGGCTTAAGGTATTTATTGTATTCCAAATATTGAGTATGTCATTTTTATTGCCTTTATTAAAAATAATATATATGTTAACAATGTAACAAAATTGCGATATTTTTGTATTGCTATTGCAATTTCGTTTCTTGTAAACATTATTGTAGACTTTGTCATATTGAAATTAAATTTGCTATAGGGTTGTTTGTATTTTAATTTTACAGTTATAAGACTTTTTATATGTTGTTTACTGTTTACAAACATTTGAAAAATATTTCCTTAACCATATTTCCATTTCCATGGCAATAGTCTTGTTAGCTTTTCGGGTAACTCTTCTACATGGATGATAAGATGGTGTGACATCTAAAACATATCACACCACCTTTACATAACTATAAAACTAAGAGGTGTTTTCTTTACATAATATTAAAGCACAATGTTTCCTTGTGGTGTAGGTGATTTAGAATTTCCATTTATCTAGAAAAATGGGATTTCAGAATGTTTTTTAACACACAGTGTTTCGGAAGGTTTTTGAAGAAAAAAATTGACTACCCGTTTTATTTTTTTGCAGCTGAATTCGGGCACGTGCATGAAATATAATTAATCCATAGGAAGCGCAATGGTTTAAAGTATTGATGTTGAAGATTTGAAAAGATTTATTGAAATAGTGTGAGAGAACGAGCGAGTTGAGTGAGAAGATGTGCGGGAGTGGAGAGGTTAGCTCTTAACCACATGTGCGCAGTTACGGACAAAAAATAATCCATTCCGCCTCCCCATGGCGAAGGATGAGTGAAAGAGAAACCTGCTAAACCTTCCCCTTTTCCGGGCACGATAGAACCTTATCGGCTGTGTGTTAGAGGGAGAGCGAGATACAATCTTCGAGGTTTTATTAGTTCCCGCAAGATGGCAGGCCGCAGAGCGACCACCAGCGACACCCTTCCCATATGAAGGCCATCTCGCCACTGACGAGCTGGAACTAAGCTCCTGACCTCCCTACATAGTAACGGTCACCCACATAGGCATTTCGACTCTTTAGTGGTCATATGATACAAAATTCATTGTTTTCGGGCCTGTGACCGTTTTTTACCGTGCACCAATCGCCTTAACAGAGAGTGATGTTCGAGTAGTGGCAGGACCAGGCACAGTGCACAGACCTGTGGTGCAGGAGGACAGGTTGCTGAAGACGAGCAGCTGCGCCGGGAACTGCAGCTCCGCGGGACAGGAGCTAACGCCCGCGCCGCCGCACGTGCAGTGGTAGCGGCACCTGGCGAGGGGAGCGCCGCGCGAGCAGGCGGGGGGAGAGGCCGCGCAGCGCGCCGCGGCGGGGGCGGCGCAGACCAGGGCCGCGGGGCTGAAGTGCAGCCCCTGCGGGCACAGCCCGGGCACCTCGCTCCCCGCCTCGCAGCGCAGGAAGCGCGCGCAGTCGTGCGGGTGCGGCAGGTATACGGTCCGCCCCAGCTCGTCGTAGGGCGGGCAGCCGGCTGCTGCCAGCGCCACCGCCGTCACCAGCACCACTGCCTTCATCGCACCTGCGGCACAGACTCGGCGTGTCACTCTCCCATTGCAGCCCCAGTGGTACTGCATTATGGACAGGGACGTAACTAGACTAGTTTCCACCTGGCGCCCTTTTTTCAAGTTACATTTCTTCTTAGGAGCGTTATGGAAAAATGATGAGTGTGAAATTTTACGATGAGCGCGCACCATGCAACATAAAATTTTTCACAGGAAGATGGTGGACCCACATGTATGAACAAAAAACCCATATATAGTCACTTTCATAGAAATTATGGGGACATATCAAACGTATTAGTGTGCCAAATGAGACTTTATGATAGTTAAACTACCCTGGAATATATCTGGTCAACTAAAATAGTCATATTAAAAGAGTAATTTCAAGTTTTAAAAAAACCTAAGTATACTGGTATTACAATTATAATAAATATTCTCCTTACACTCTTCTGTAACAATTCGTAGCGCAGTGATTATAATTCGCGGTTAATAAGTTAAAAGAACACGGGCAAAATACTCTGCAGTGGATTTGTTTTTTTTTTCTGTTTTTTTTTCTTTCCTTTTTTGAAATTACAAATTACTGGATCATACTAATTGTGCTTTATGCAAATATATATGAATACACTTTATTTGTTAAACGTATTGCTATAATATTATTAGATATATATCTCAGTCCATTAAATTGATTATTTCATACTAGGTAAGTCATTATCCTCTATTTTTAGTTAAAGTAATATTAAATTAACTACGTTTGTTAGGAAATGAATTTCCATGAATTCACATAGGTAATAAAAATTTTAATTTTATAATAGTATTGTAGAGGTACTTGGTGAAGCACTCATAGAAGTATAACATTTGTTTTTAAATGTCTTTAAGAGCCCGTCTACAACAGTCCGAACCTGTGCGTGGTCCGTGTCATTATCCGAATGTGAGTGACGTCACATTGTCTCACCGAAAACTGCCCTGTCCACAATTGCGATGTCCGATGTCCGAATGTATTGATTTCTAAAGTTGTCACCAGAGCGCAGTAAATGTGCCAAACCAAATGTTTTTGTTTATTGTTTTGATGCTTTGTAGTTTGAGATTGAACTTATAAAAGTTGTGGGAGTTCAATATTATATATTTATTCAGTAAGGCAAAGTGGCTATTCTTGACTTACAACACCTTCCATTTCCTTCAATAACAAAAACAAACACCACGTTTTCAAACGGGAACCGGAAATTCAAATATCGTGAGTGTTCTGTTCTTTTTCTGTGTCCGAAGTACACAGGTTGGGACAAAAAGTTTAATTTGACGAATGTCTTCGGACCAGGTAGGTTCGGACCTTCGCCCACTTGACGCATGACGTCTGAGGGTCACGTGGACCAATCAGCGACGAGTGTCCTTCGGACACAGTTTAGGACATTGCTCTTGTAGACGGGCCTTAACTTTATTCTCTGTGTAATTTTATCTTTGCCTTATATTGAATGTAATTTGCAATTTTTGTTCTCTATGAATATTTCACTCTAGCTTAGACGTTAATTTTATTACTTTCTATAAGTATATTTCTTGATTAAAATAATTATTAATGCTTTATTTAATATTGTCCAATGAAACTCGGTGTTACTATATTTATTTATTGTTTCTGAGAGATTATTATTGATTGGAGGCTAGGCCACGATAAATATTACAAGAGTCTAGCGGCAGCACCGCTACTTCCTGCAACTGGCTGCAAATGCCGAGCCTTTCCGAAGTTGGCCGATCGGGAGCGCCTACCCCCTGGATGTTTTTTATTTTTACGCGCGCGTTTTTTCTCTCCAGTATAAAAAAGCCACACAGACTGTTTAGTGGATGGTTGATTATATTAGGTAAGTATAGCTACATTAAAAATACTGTAAAATCATTTTATGGTTGCTTAGCAAATAACTTTTTAATATGTAGCTATCCAGCGCTAGGAAACCGTTTACATGATTTCACAGTATCTTTAATGTAGCTATCCTAACCAAATCAACCGCCCACAATGTTTTAAAGTATTAATAATGTAGCTAACCTAACCTAATTGACCATTAGTTTTCATGTCCTTACCTGAAAATTACAAGTTGTGTAAAATTGCAAGGGAATATGGGGCGTCTCGAGAATATATGTGGAAGACAAAGACTTCCTATAATTTATACGGTATGAAAAATATACAAATCCACAAAGTACGTTTCTTCAATTAGGTATTTTCCACTAAAAACAATTACAAATAAATACCGTTGCCTTGTTTATGGCCTATCCTTTTAACAACACTTCCATATTTATTTACAATGAACAAAAAAAAAAAAAAAAAAAAAAACGAAAATGCACGATTGGACGTTTCGCTCTCTCGTCAGTGAAAAGATGGCTTTCCGTTGCGGGATCGCGCCGCCGGCCCCGGAACGAGCATGAGCAGTGCGGCATTTGCAGCCAGTGTTGCAGGAAGTAGCGGTGATGCCGCTAGACTCTTGTTAAATATTCCATTTAGAATATATTTGCGATTTCGAGCGATATATCGATGAGCTCGGAACAAGGGAACTTAATTTTTTTTTTTAATTTGGAAGCTTAGTTTGGTTTGTTCGTTCGACGGCCAAGAGAGTTAAATACATCGTTAATAAGTTCCATGTAATTTGACATTTTAGAATCAAAGAATCAACGTGTAAAGTTTTAGCAGTAATTAATGAACGACGAAAACCAGGAATAATATTGATATATTTCAAGAAAAACCGGTACTACTAAGTATTAGAAGAGGTAGTGACCGATTATGGAGCATGACATCAAGACCGTCAATTGGGACAGGCTACGTTAATTAGCTTGATACCAGAGAATCAAATATGTCAGTGAAGCAAGAAATAAGAGATGCCGACTTACGCCGCGAAGGAAGGATGTCGATCTACTAGAGGAGACATCGCGGAAGACGGGATCCGAGGCAGTATCCACTACGACGACTCCAATTTTACCGACGTCAGGTTCAGAGGAAGAGGACAGGAGGAGTAATCTAACATACGACTTCGGCAGTTGCAGAGCCAGCAGCACAGGAAGGAAGCCACGGAGTTTGAAAGGTTTTCCAGAGCAGTCCAAATCGTGTAGCAGTACGACGAGGTTTGGTTTCCCCACCCAAAAGTACCCCAAACTGCGTAAGGTTTGTGTTAACCCCTTTATACAGAACAGTCACAAGATTTATAATCATTTTATTATTTTGACCCACAAATAATTAGAGTCAAATTTGTTCAAAAGAAACGATGGTGAATTAAGTGTTATCTCACAGATTTGAAATGTCATAAGTTCAATCCAATAATTTTATTCATAAATGGAATAATATAAATGGACACTCTCCAATTGTAAACTGAGTTTGTATGCTAATATCAGTTCTAAGACCAGTATTTCCTATAACTCTTGCTCTTCGACTGAGTACCGAAAGTTTAAAGTTTTTTTTTTGTTATTGAAAGAAAATTATGCATTTCTAGAGCAACTTAATACTCAACAAAAAAAACTAACAGCGAATCACAAGCATGCCAGTTGACAGGTGTCACGGATGCTTTTGGTTGGTAAATTACCAAATAATTTGAAGAAAGTTATAATCATCGTTGGTTTGAAATCTAACATAAACAAACTACCAAAATAAAATACTTCAAATGTCATCTATGAAATACTGATGAGCTATATTGATCTAGAATATTTGTGAATAATAATCAGGTGTTGTGTTTTCATTATTGTCATATGCAGTGTAATTGGGCATGTCTGTGTAAATGTGTATTGTCACCAGCGTCACACTTAATTTCATTGATAGTAAAAATTCAAATTTTCAATACACCTTTCATTTCCAGTATCTCTGTTACACTAATGTTCATGGCCACTTCACAGATTACAGATGTTTTGCACTACTATACTTGACTAATTAATGAATAACGTTAAAGATATTATATTTGTTTTGCAAAAAGATCTTATTCGTGGATTCAGCCCTTAAAAGAGTGAAGTTAACTAAAATACATGTATACTTGGATATCTTCATGTCTAGATGTTGGTTTCCATAGATTCGGTGTACCAACTGCAGGTATTGTAGTTACTTTGTAGGTCTGCGCCTATTGAACTGGTGACTAACAAAGGGGCTAGATACATAGATATGTCTGTTCATCTCGGTGACTGACAGTATATACACGTATCTTTTAATACTTAATAATTTATAGTCATCTAAAGTGTGCTAAAACTATATAGTATTAACTTTAATGAATTTTAATATGTGGGTAGTAATTTAATAAAATTATCTGTCAAAAATCTGGTCCTGGCCGAGGTTTAGTATTTTATTGAGTCTTTTTCGTTTTTATCGGGGACGTTTTCATTAGGTATATAGTTTAACCTTTCGCTCTGCAAATCGAATGATTCCATAGTCACCGTAGCTGCTCCGGCAGCGAATTCTAGCGGCGGGTGCGGAACTACGTGTAAGTCGCGTTCAGAAATTTAGTGATTGATATTGAATACTGGTCCACTTAATGAAAACATTTATTTGTTGTGAATATTAGTGGTATAAATTGTGTTTATAAACTTTTTACAGTGTATATAAATAAGTGAGGTTACGTTTCCGTATGTATAATTCATTTGAAATATAATATTACATTATTATTTTATAAATAATTATAATTAATAAACTAAAATAAAATTCAGCATATTTATTGATTTTAAATATTAATTATAATTAATATTGATTATTTTACAAAATTAAATACTTAAGTTTATACACATGTTTATATTAATATTAAATACTGAGTAATTATTTAATTTTTGTTACGATAACTTTTAAAATCGTCAAGTGTCTTAAATCAAAAATAAATATAACTTCTAACGCGCCTTTTTATCAAACCAACCAAACCAAAATCTTTCCCGGCAACACCTAAAATCGCCACCACATATTAATTCCATTACCTACATTATTCCAAATGTTTTTTTATTTTACTTAAGTGGTAAATAAACAGATTTATTTGCAATCATTTAATTTTTAACACGCCACGTGTTGGTTAGTACGCGACAAATACTAACTTTTAATATTTGATTATATACATGTATGTATACTTCAATACAAATATTTCAATTCATCTGCCGCCAACATATGTTTTTGGTCTAACTCTACGATAGTCAAGTAAATATCTATAGTAATAAAAATGACTGCATCACCCCCCCCCCCCCCAAAAAAAAGCGACGTCCGGGGCACAAGCACCGCGTGCCCCCCCCCCCCCTTCCCCCACCCTTCTAGTTATGTCTCTGAGTATGGATTAAAATTTCCGTTACCAAACGCAGCCACAGCTATAAAATAAAGTCGTTGGAAACTTTTCCTAAAATGCAAACACAACACTTCACCTAGTGTTTCAAGTGTCTCGCAACCATGGAGCAGATCAGCTGGACAAGAAGAGGATTCTTGCGGTATCCAAGCAGTAATGGCCACTCCCTGCCCAGCTCTCCCGTTTGAGGCAAGATCTAACAGTTTGCAGTTGTTTGTTGTCAAAATAATTAGTTCACTCAAGATCTTGCAGCTATATCTTTGAAATGTGGTTAAACATTGTGTTGCGTGTGACTGAAAATGTTTTAACAGTAAAATAAAAATGTTTGTTATTTTGTCAGGAAGATGACTAAAAGCTTTGACGATAATTTCTACATTACCAAGTAATGTAAACGTCGAAAAGCTGTTTGAGGGACGTTTCCATAAAATGGTTTACTGTGGTCTTGCGTGTTACTTTGAAATAAATTATGTTAAAGGAGTATAACTGTCATTTCACCAGGATTATTTCCGCCTATGATACATAAAATCTTTGAATAAATTAATTTTGGAATGTGTTAAGAACTAATAAATACATTTTTGCCTGAAGTTTGGTGTCTGGGAACCCGAATAATCGTTTTCCTGTTCGACCTTCGTGGCTTAGTTGGCTGGAATGCCAGGCAACGTACGATGTGTGATAGTGGATGTTCGAATCCTGGGTACTTCATGGACACGTGTGGAGTTTATGTTTAGTTTATAGGCATATGCAACTGCCCCAACTAGCAACAAAAACGATAGTGCGATAAAAACAATCCAATGCGCTTGAGTTTAGCTTCTTCGTGCCAAAATGACTTCATCGTTATGAATAGGGTAAGTCCGGGTATCAAAGAAAAAGTTCAGTTTATCGAGCTACTATTGCTATCCCAACGACACTGGACCCTAAAGCCGAGGCCGCACAGAAAGCTAAGCTATGTTTGCGATGTTCGCTATGTTCGCTGCGCCAGGTGGCCAGACAGGATAGCTTAGTCTAGTTCGCGATGTCAGCGAGACGCATGCCGTGGGCTTCGAGTGATGTTTCCGACGATGATAATATTCTGCTGGCTCTCACAATGGGTTCATGAATTTAATTTAAAAACAAAAGAATCTAAAGAATTTCATTTGATGAAGCAGTTGATAGTGAGAATGAAAGCAAATTTATGGATTATTTCAGGATAAATTCAACTAAGTTTGATAACATTTCTTTGGATCAAATCCCAGGCATTGTCCTGCATATCCTGCCTCCTATATTCTTCCATCGATTTATTCAATAAACATGAACATTTTTTTAATCTTTCAATAATTTTTTTACCGTTGACTTGACTATTTAAAGCCCAATACTGAGAGAAATTAAACTTCATAAAAGCAAACGCAGAAGTGCGAAAACAGATGATTTTTTTTTAATCTGTGCATGCGCGAAGTCAGCGACGTTTTAGAACAATAGCCGAGAACCAAACACCTGGAGACGTCACCAACATAGCGAACATAGCGAAAATACCGACAATAGCGAACATAGCGAACACGGTTTTGTGTGGCCAGTGACACCGAGGTGCAGCTAGCTATATTTTACTCGCGTAGAGAACATCGCGAACATAGCGAGCATAGTGCTCTGTGCGGCCTAGCTTTCGGCTCGGTCTCATACGCTATGTTACGTTTAGTAAATATCTGGTGCTAACATTTGTGACACAACAAATGCAAGAGAGATATTGGAATATATTTAAAGGAGAATCTCTTAATTAATACGTACTTATAATAATAATAAAATGAAATACACACCTTGGCATGTAAGACCGAGCCTTAATTGTAATACAGTACACTTAAACTATGACTTAAGTGCCAGTTATATTTCATTTCTGTTCAACCGTTGGCATTGCTAATTAAAGTTGGCTTGCACAGTCGTGGCTTGAGGCAAAGGAAAGTATTCTTCCATTTGATTAGCCTGCAAAGTTTTTGCTAATGCCCGTTCTACAGCGGCAAGGAAACGGAAACGAGCTCTCGGAACATTTCACCATCGCATCTCTGCTGGTCCTCTTTGGCTGCTTTCACAATGCTTGGAAACGTAACAAATGCCAACCAATGATATTTCGTTTCAGGGTTACGAAGGATTCATTAATTTAAAAAATAATAAGCTTCGAGATTATAGCAATGGCAGAACTTAAATACATAATAAAAATTACAAAGTTATAATAATCTAGATATTCTTGAACTTGAAACAATTTCTAATTTATTTAGAACATAAGCAAATATGACTATCACCGCAGCCAATACTCGGCTTCTAATGGTCACACGGAGCAACGTAAACTGAAGAGAACATCATTACCGAGCTAATCCGTACGGGTCCGCACTAATAGAAACAAATGTTTCCAACAATTGTGTTATATGGAGCAGCGCTGTATTCTTATATATTCTTATAACAAAGATTTGTAAAAAAAAAAAAAAAAAAAAAATCGTTTTCCATTATGGTTTTGACGGAGGTGGAAAAGTACCATAATGAAAAAAATTCCATAACTTAAAAGGACAAAAAGGAATTCTGAGAAATGTCCTTATACATTCTACGGAATGAAGAATACGGCCTTACTCATAAAATCATAGAATCTACATTTTTCACACTGGAATAATTACATTATTTAATGAGTGCAAATCCAACGCAAATATTAAATGGTTTTCTTATGTAATGTTTTCATTATTAGGGTGAGTGAACACAAAAGAACCCTCAGATATTAAGGTTTTTAATATCCATATTAAATTATTTTAAGTATACAAAACATATTTTTAAGATGCAAAAATGCGAGGCAAATATTTTTGTGTAGTGTAGAAGGCACAGGTCAAGCAACACAGGCGCTCTAGGGAAGACATAGGCTCGTACATAGAATGTTGGTGGGCTTTGCACAGGCTTGCAGTCTTTCAAAATTAACCTTGCTAAAATTTAAGTATTTTTTATAGTAGGGAATAAAAAATATTATTATGCGTAGCATATTAATCTGCTTCTTTAAAACTGTCAGATCAAATTGAAATTCAGTTTTTGTGCCTTACAGCACCTATAAACGAATTAAGACACATAAAATAACAATAAAAACACATTAACATAAGACATACACTGACACATATCAATAACTTTGCGACATAACACGAAACAACATAACACACAGATAGATAAAGATTGATAAAGTTCATGTTAACTTATTGGTTACTTTGGTTTTCACAAAAATCTAAAAAGAAACTAAAATGGTGTATACAAAATAAATACGTAGAGTACAAAAGTTTAAAATAACTTTTTGCCTAAGTTTTTTACCAGTGAAGGTTTCTAGATTATTCAAAAATAGTTATAATTTTCTACACATTTTCTAGTTCTTATGGTTTTAAAAGTGTCACTAATTCTGAAATCGAAAGTTGGAATTCTTAATTCAAACCGAGATATTATGTCTGAACCAACAAAAAAGTTATATAATCTATATAATAAAAAATTCATCACTGATTGAACGTCTAATAATTAGAAAATTAAACAAAGTTAAATTCTTGAAATTTTTAAATATTAATTTAAGAACTTTTTTCTACATATTAATTTAAGAACTTTTTTCAATTCTATTCTAATTAAAATTAGTTGATTCAGAGAAAGTTATAAATTTAATAAGACCTAAAGACCTTCATGTGTTACTAATAGTATAATCTACATGCTGGTGAAAATAGCTTGGCATCCAATATAACTCGAAGTTCTTAAAAGTGGACACCACGTTTAATGTCATTACTTACTATATGATTTCTGATTAATTGAATTGTTTTTTTTTTTCACTAAAGGTTATACAATAAATGCTATCGTAATTCAGAGACGTTTGTTAACTTGAAAATCAGATCTGGACACCTGAAATATCTTGCTTAATAGTTTCACAAACATATTTCCCAATTATATTATCAGCATCTTTTCGTTATAAATTCTTCATTACAGTTGGAATATTATTTATTAAATATTAAAGATTAGTTGAGACAAACTACTACTTTGCGGAACACCTAATACCATGACATTGCATTTGAAAATTTGACTGAAAAGCGTTTATTTGTAAGATAATTAAAACATATATATTGCTTGACGAGGCCTAAAATTGATAATTTTTCAAACATAAGATTGTGTTAGAAAGTATTAAAGACTTGCTCATGTTGAAATAAATAGAATATTTTATTTATATCTGGATTTTATAATGGTACACATATATATATAATATTATATATATATATAGAATACGTGTGTGTGTTAAAGACGATCTTCCTGATTGAAAACAATATGTTATTTCAGAAATAATATTTTTAGGAATAATATTCATGTGCCTATAAATATTTTTCCTCGAAAATTTTTAAAATTCTACATAACAAAGGTATTGGTCAATAGTTTGTGACTAAAATTTAACTGTCAATAATACTTCAAGAAAATATAAATACCGATAAATGGTTGAACACACATCGGTATACCACCATTATTTAAATGAAGTGGTAGCTGGAATGTCGTAGAAATAAAGCAAATTTTTTTAAATATTTTAAACGTTTGTTTGAGCTTTGTTTATTACATGGTGATAATGATGCAGTTACTAAAAACTAAAATGCTACAAAACTAATGTGTGTGTGTGTGTGTGTTGGTGTGTGTTGGTGTGTGTGTGTGTGTGCGCGCGCGCATAACTCTGCGACCCCGGAGAAACCCCCGGAATGGCCACCGCATGGGGAGCCCAAGAAAAGAAACGGACTCCCCATCTGGAAGCCACCCTAGAAAGTTTTTTTTTACACACACCGTCTCTTTGGTAGCCTGACTTGTTGCAAGGGATTGTATTCATACCCGTTAAATGCCGCCATTTTGTCTTAGCAATCCGCCTTGGTTACAGATGAGAAATTGATCTGTGCATGAAGGATTTTTTACTTAATGAGACATGTCTTTTATTCAAGGTTACATTTAATTAGTGAATTTCTGCTACTTAATCAACACTTGCAATATTTTTATCAGGTGGAAATAAAAAAAATCATTACTCAGTCAAATAATAATAAGCTCTGAGAAATCTGAGAAGCACTAACAGGAAGGACGAACTTCCTTCTCCATGGAGTCTAGCGAAGCCATCCTTCCTTTGCGATCGTTAGTGAGCATCCCGTATCCCGCATAAAAGAACTAAAGAATGTTGTTGAAAAGCAGAACTACTTGCAACAAGTACCTTTGCATGAGATAAATTAATAAGTAATGGTTTCAATTTAAAACTCTTAGTTTTGCATCTAACATTAGTCACAGAAGCTACCATGGATCATGATTTATTATCTGCAGCTGAATCGGAAGGCAGCCGCTGTAGATACTGTAGCAAGGATTTTGTCATGAGAAGGAATGCTAGACGTTATGAGAATAATGATTGTGTTAAAAACCCACTACGCAAAATGTTAAGCTGTAATCGGTGTAGCAGGTTGTTAACACGAATTGACAGCTTAAAAAGACATGGTAGAACATGTAAAGCCAAGCCTACTTACGGCATAGAGGACATAGATGGATCTATTAGACTAAAGAAGAATGATCTGCATTACGACAATAATTTTCCTTGTCCTGAGCGTGATGGTATTAGCAAACACGATCGTGACGAAGAACATAAATTGAAGGATGCTAATGGCTTCGGGAAGACTGAAACTAATGGAAGTAACAACACCGTGAAAAGTGAGAATACATTCAAGCCCATATTCAGTAGATCCTCCATAAATTGTAAAAATGATGGACTCCTAAAAAGGAAGCATGAAGACAATGAAGACACTTCGACATCATCGATATCGAATTCTTACGGTAATCTGGGTGAAGACGATGCATTCTACGGTGATGGCTACAGTGACTCTGCAGCTGGCGACGTGATCGAAGACTGTGCTGAAGCACCTAAAGCAGGCAAGATCGAAGACTGTGATGGTGTCCTGAAATCAAAACGATAGAAACGTTGTGTTATATCAAATAAATCTGATCAAGCTTGTGATGATCACTGGCTCGATGATGAAAGTAACCTTGTGGTTGGTGTTAAAACTGAAGACACCAGAGATCATAATATTTATTATAAACGTGCAAGGAAGATGGTGGCAGAAGAGATTGATTACACATCATGGAAAGATCCAAACATATCTATTGGTTGACCAGCTAAGATTTCTACATGGTTCGCTTTGTGCAGGAAACTATTCGAGCATCAAAGAAATATCCTTCATACTCAAAGAACTGAAGGAGGCTGGCTATATACAATGATGACTTGTTTTACCTGATTTTTATAATGAGAAATAAAATAAATAATTTAAATTATAAAAATTTAATGTTTTATTTATTGTATTCTGATTTCCCACTAAGCCTATGTTTCCGCTACTGTATGTGTGTTCATTCCATTTCCTGTGTGTACTGTGTGTACGTTCCGTTTCCTGTGTGTACTGTGTGTACGTTCCGTTTCCTGTGTGTACCGTGTGTTCATTCCGTTTCCAGTGTGTACTGTGTGTACATTCCGTTTTCCTGTTGTACTGTGGGTACATTCCGTTTTTTTTTCCTGTGTGTGTACTGTACGTTCATTCCGTTTCCTGTGTGTACTGTGTTCATGGTCTATATGTCTGACATTGTTCATGACTCGGTCTCGCGGTCCGAAGACGCTTGATGTATATGGTTTGGTACATGAACATTTTAAAGGTTATTCTAAGTATTAAAAACTAGACATAGCGGCAACGTTTTTAATTCTTCGAACATTGACGTATATTGTTTTGAGTTGTTTTTCGTAGAGTGAATGATTGATAAACTCCATGAATGGTAATGGAAACTAAAATATAAAATTTATTTAATATTTAGTTACACCTGTCAATGGTCAAGAATAGAACCGAGGACAGGAATCCATCGATTCAAAATGTAATTAATAAGTGATGTTTCGGTGACTATTAGAATTTTTCCCGAATCTCTAGCTAAATAATTACATGATTACAAGATGGTGTCTTCCAGCAGACGAAAAAAAGGTTGGTGGCAATATTCTCTAGCAGGTGGTAGCTCCTGGTAGCATGTACTGAACATAATATGTCGAAACCATGATGGTCGTAAAGGTCAAATTTCAAGGTCAAGGTCAAATTTCAAGGTCAATGTCAAATTTCAAGGTCAAGGTCAAATTCAAGGTCAAGGTCAAATTTCAAGGTCAAATATCAATGTCAAAGTTCAAGGTCAAGGACGAAGTTCAATGCCAACAGTTGAGGACAAAGGTATGGAGAACAGAAAATTATATTAGCATGGCGCTAGCACACTCTAGCAGACGAAAACAAGATGGCGGCCTCCAGCGGACGAAGACAAGGTGGCGGACATGACGTCATACCAGTTGACGATATATATACCTTGGTATTGGTGGCGGTAGATCAGTCTAGGTAGCTTCCGTGGAGGAAGGATTTGTTGTTTTTTTATTTTTTGCTCTTACCGGTTTTGAACCAAGGACGGGAATCAATCTAATCAATCAGTATTCTAATAAGTAATTTTTTTGGTGAATTTTGAACTTTTTTTCATTAAAATCGGATAATAAATAAAGATTTTCAAGATGGTGCCTTTCACGATAATTGATACAAGTGGTGACATAATTCAGGATGTCGCGTGTGACATAAGACATTTTTATTACTTGTTATTGAATATTTTTTAAATATATTAATAAATTACTGGTTTACTCTAGCCGGGAATCGAACCGAGGACCTAAATCGTTTAAGTTAGGTACTAACAATTTGAAGAAACAATTTTTTTAATTTTTTTTTAATTTTTAGCATTAAAATTACGGATTTTCAAGATGGCGGCCGTAATGATAATTACAACAATTACGTCTCAATATAAGGTGGTGTTTCTGTCTCGAACAAGTGATGCTATTATTACTTAAAATTTTAAAAAAAATTACAAGTTCGAATATGCATGTTATTTTTATATATACCTTAATTAATTCTCAGTCTGGTATATGTCTCGATGGCCATGTTGTCAAATGCGTATGTTTTCCAACCTAGAGGTCAGAGTTTCGATGGTTCGAATCACAGCACTTCCACTGTATTTTGTATAAAATATTAAATTTAATATGACAAAGGGACTAAAATAGCTCTGGTATGTAATGGAACATCGACCTTATGTGATGAGACAGAGCGATGCTGGAGCTCTCTAAGAACCAACAGCAGAAACAAAGTCGACGGTATCCAAGATGGTGGCCTCCAGCATCGCAGAAAAAATCAAAATGGCAGGCCGTGACGAATATTGCATCATGAGTGAGTGGGGCGCTCGTTTTAAAGATGGCGGATCCAAGATGGCGGACCCAAATTGCTGCCAGGTCAAAGGTTAAGGTCATCCAATATGGCCACCGTGACGTCAGAACAATCGGTCATTGAACTCATCCACAATCCACACCCTGAACCATAGGCGTGCGCACGGTAGGTGCCACAGGTGCCTTGGCACCACCATTAGGGTTAACGTTATTTTGTTTTTTTACAAGCAGAAATAATACATACTTACAAAAATCCGTATTATTAAAAAAAAATATATGTTTTCCAATCGTGTCGAGTTACAGTTATGTGCTCATAACACTATCAGTATATCAATAATCAATCGAACCAACTACACACACGGAAACAAGCCAGTTGCAATTACTTGTGTTGTACACGCAGGCCGCGGCTACGAAACTTCTGAAATGTAAATACTTCTCCTAGTTCTCCTCGAATTACACAGAATGCGCGCTCTGTGTCCACTGTTCACTCCACTCGGCAGGCGCACGGGATAATAGCCGCCGTCCGCCAGGGTTTATTTAAAAAAAGAGAGAGTTTAGTTAGTTAAAAGGATAGGCTTACTCAATGACTTATATGCAGTCGCTGAAAAAACATTTTTGTTGTATTCCAAAAGTTAAAACTTTTGCCCACTCTTATTTGTGTATTTTTATTATTTTAATATTTTACATATTTTAGGTATATTACAAAAACTCCCTTCATTTGTTGAGTTTAAAACATAACATTTGAGAATGTTTTTTTCTAGCATTTATTTGGCGTCTTCAGAAAACATATAAGTACTGTTTTTCAAAGCCACCATGAATTCCGTGCAAACAATTTGTGCAATTTACTTTATGGCTCAACAAAGCTTAAAACTGTAAATAGTTTAGTAGTTTTGCTGGTGATTAATTATAATGTTCAAAGCCATAATTTGTCATAAAAAATGTTAAAAAATTTTACATCTGTGTATTTAATGTTTTTGTTCGGGAACACCTTAAATAGCACCATTTTGCGCTTTCAAATCCAAATTTTTCCGGGGGAGGACCCCCGGACCCCCCGCTTTAGGCTCGGGGTCCGTGAATGACAGGGCTGTTGTGTAATCTGGCACCACCAATACTGAAGTCCTGCGCACGCCTATGCCCTGAACCCTGTCCCAGCAGCCCCTTTTATAAACTACTTTAATCTAATATTAATTGAAATGAATAGTAAGCTACCATTTAGGGTCTGTTTTGAATTAAAATTTTTAGTATGTATTCACTGTCTCGTTTTTTATTGTTTTTATTTTAAACCATTACACTAAACGCGACTCGCTGACATTGAAGTTTCACGCGAAACCAACGGCCGCGAGTCCCAATACAGCCCCACCGACTTTTTCTGCTGATTCCTGAAATAATTCCAGAAAATTGGTAGGATGCTTCCTTGCTGCAGGTCATGGCTAATTCCTTCCACATTGTCACTCTACTGTGGCGTTGTGTTTTGCCGTCTGCATTGACCTCGCTATTAATCTGTTCACGGACAACCAAGCATTTCAGAATAAGAAGAAATATAAAATTGGAAATAGTCTATTCCTCTAGTAAATATACATAAAAATGATTTCAAGGCTTTCATAAATTAATATTCTGAAATTTTTGTACTTAACAAACACATTTTTTAGTATTTTTTTTAACGATTTAGTAGTCATTGACGCAGTTAAAATATAGGCCTAATTACACAACTACTTAGCAAATAAAACTTAAACAGCAAACGTGAATCGTTCTCAAGTAAAGAATAACAAATAATCCGTATTCACAGTTCTCAGGTAGGAAATGTTGTGATTGTTTTTATCTATTCTTAAGGCAATTGTTTTTTCTTTAGATCTATATGTTACAATACTCTCATAGTGCTTTTCTCAGCAATTGCTAAAAATATAATGCTGAATCACAATACCCTGTGATAGCCCGGACGCGACAAATACATCACAGCCATTAAGAGGTAAGGTCGTAATTTTCAGTCCACGAAAAATGAACCCCAACAGCCCTTCAGAAACATAATGTGGGTATTATTAATGATGTTGTAACGTAAAAATATTTTTTTTAAAATCATTTATGCTTAAGTTTATTTTATGTTCCTTTTGATAGACATGTAAAATGAAATCAATTTAATTGCCACCTATGTACCTACTATAGATGGTTATACACCTGATGGTGACAATCTGTCGTGGCATTTTTAAAATATTATATAAATCATGCAATATTTTACTTACATAACAGGGAATTTATATTTTCGGTCACTAGATTGCATTTTATTTCAACTAGTGGCTTGGAGTTAACACATGAATTAGAATCACAAATTCTTTCTAAAATAACAGGCATAATTTACTCATGTCGTTAGAGTATTAGGATTGTATGGTTGCGTTTTCACTTATAGGTAGTTTTCCATTATGTCACTTTTCCGTCGCCCCCCGTCAAAACAGGAGGAATAGTGCCAATTTTATTAAAATCGTGTTTATAAGTATATTGTGCTGCTTCCTATAACCCATTTTTGGAAACATTTGTTTCTACTGGTGCGCGATCTGTTGAGTTGATTTATGACGAACTACAGAAAATCACCGCCGGAAGTGCTATCTGTAGCCTTTTAAGTTAACCTAAGAAACAGCTAGGGCAGGGGTTCCCAAAGTGTGCGCCGCGGCGCCCTGGTGCGCCGTAGAAAGTTAAGAAGGGCGCCGTGAAGCGATTCTCTTTACCATTCTCCGAAACCTGAACTTAAGTGTTCACGGGTACAAAATAAACAATTTAATTTCTAGCGCTCGCGTAGTGCTTCGCTTACCTGCGCACTCGCTGATACTTATCTACTACAAGCCCGAGACAACTGTGGTCCCGGTAAACATGTGAACTACCCAAGGTCAGACGGACCCCTCCCTCCGTCGTCATCCCTTCCGCCACACTGTCCCCTCCCTTCCCCTAGTCAACCTCAAGGGTCGGAATGCATGTCGCGGGTGGGACGGCAAGTACAGCTGTTACCACAAGTCACGACACAATGCGAGGACACGGGCGTATCGGTGTTCAAATATTTCACGGATCCTTTGAAAGCGGAGCAGTGTTTCGAAGCGTGCGTGACTGTAATATAACATGTATTGACAAATGGCATCGGGCAGTTCAACAAATCACAAAACTATATATAGCCAGTGCAGTCAAGTGATTAGCAATTGTTACATGTAAGGAGTTAAAGAACTAAGTGGCTGAGTGGGAGTTTGTTACATGCACTTAGCAAAAAACTGTTCTGAAACGTTTCTTGCATATGCTACATCAATTTATCGCAAAAAAAAATTCTTTGATTATAGGCGAATGTATACCGACATGTACATTCAGTTTGGTGCTGAGTGAAATATAATAATTATTATAATGCAAACGGTACAGTGTGATGCTGTGACGACTGTTTGGTACACATTCTGACATCTTCATAGACACCTTGTTTCGCTGTTTCATACAAATATACCTTCAGTTTATTACATTTCTTACGTACTGCACGACTGCGCTACATGGTCTTCCTTTCATCCATATACTCTTGCTTACATGTTGCGTACACTAATGAACACACATGTATACACCCCTTGCTTCCGCAGCAAACGGTATCCCCCTCCTGCCAACCACTCCTCATTCACAACCCCTCTCTCACGACGACACTGGCGCTCCCTTAATTCCCCTCCACAGGACCACAGTAGCTTGGGCGTGTAGTACTCTTCTCCCCCGCCGTGAACCGCCCGCGATGGTCATTTGTTTAGTTACAAGCGAGCAGCGAGACGAGATGACGTCGTCGTCTCCCGTTTTGTTTTGATTGTGTCGTTTCGTTTTGTTTTCGTCATAAGTCTTTTGTTTTGTCAAAATGGATAGATTTGTATTAAATAAACAAGTCGGTAGTACAAGGGACACTGATAATGCATCTACCAGTGGTGGGGAAGTAAAAAAAACGGAAATATCGCAAATACGATGATAGCTATTTGGACTTCGGCTTTACGTCAACAGAAGTAAACAATGAAGAAAGACCGCAGTGTGTGCTCTGTTTGAAAATTTTATCAACCGAAAGTATGCTTCCAAGTAAGTTAAAGCGACATCTCGAAACCATTCACCCGGCTATGGTTGAAAAATCGCGTGATTTTTTTAATAGGAAATTACAAAATTTAAAAAAAAACACAAAATTTGTTTACTCAACAAGCCTCAGTACCTAACAACGCACTGTTAGCATCCTTCAAGGTAGCATACAGGGTGGCGAAATGCAAAAAACCTCATACTATTGCAGAAGAGCTTGTTCTACCGGCTGGCTCTCGACATGGTGAATATTATGGTGGGAGAATCGGCGAGAAAATTAATTTCTAAGGTACCCTTATCTAACAACACTATCAGTCGAAGAATCCATGACATAGCTGAGGATCTAAATCGCCAATTAATAGAAAAAATTAAAGGGAAGGAATTTGGTCTGCAACTTGACGAGGCTACTGACAGTAATAATGATGCACATCTGATTTGTTACATACGCTTTGTGGCTGACAATATTATTGTCGAAGAACTCTTATTCTGCAAAAACATTACCGAAAGTGCAAAGGCTCATGACTTGTTTGAAATTCTTGACAAGTTTATTACAGAAAATGGTTTGAACTGGGAAAAATGTATTGGTGTATGTACAGATGGTGCTCGATCAATGTCTGGCAGGTACGGAGGATTACAAGCGCTTATTTGCAAAAAAGCTTCACATGCTGTGTGGACCCATTGCATCATCCATAGAGAAGCGCTTGCGTCAAAGTCGATGAGTTCTGAATTAAACCAAGTATTAGAACATGACATTGGTACTGTAAACTTCATTAAAACTAGACCACTAAAAGCCAGACTTTTCAAAAAACTATGCATAGATATGGGAGCTGAACATACGGCACTCATATATTACTGCAATTCACGATGGCTTTCCCGTGGAAATGTCTTAATTCGTGTGTTCGAATTACATGAAGAAATTCACAGTTTTTTTTACGGCACTGATATATTACTGCAATTCACGATGGCTTTCCCGTGGAAATGTCATAATTCGTGTGTTCGAATTACATGAAGAAATTCACAGTTTTTTTACAAGAGCATCATGCAAACTCCAGATACTTTGCTGAACCAGATTTATTGCTAAAACTAGCATTTTTGTGCGACATATTTGAAAAAATTAACAAACTGAATCTGTCTTTGCAAGGCAACAACATGCACATTCTGAAACTACTGGAGAAGATCGCTGCGTTTAAGAAAAAAACTGCAGTTTTGGATTAAAAAAATGAATGAAAATCGCGGTCAAGATTGTTTCCCGCAGTTGTATGAATATGCGACATCAAATGAGCTTGTTGTCTCACAAGACCTGATGACCCTTTTCACGGAACACCTTTCGAAGTTCTTTGAATGGTTTTCAAAATATTTTGCCGAAGACGATGTAGATAAATATTCGTGGATTCAAGACCCATTCCATGCACAAGCTCCGCCAGAATTTACATCGGAGGAAGAAGAAAGTCTCATTGAACTCTCTTGCGACAGCAGCCTTAGAACTAGATTCACATGTTCCGATCTGGTCGAGTTTTGGATATCACTTCAAAATGAATACCCCACTTTAGCTTCAAAAGCTATAAGAATTTTCATTCCTTTTGCAACATAGTATTTGTGCGAAGCTGGATTTTCAGCTGTAGCTGTAATCAAGAGCAAATATCGCTCAAAGATCAATGTGGAGCAAGAAATGCGAGTAGCAGTGTCAAACCTTATTCCACGTTTTGAAAAAAATGTGTGAAGATCACCAAGCTCACCCATCACACTGACTAGCTAGGTAGCTATTGTATTTTATTTTTGTTGTTCTTAAGTCTCTCTTGAATGTTTTTGTGTTAATTTTATATTCTTATAAATATAAATATACAGTTCAGATTCATAATGTGGATATTTTAATTTTTGTGCTTATCTACCTAACTAGTATCATTGTACCTATCTATTTCGACGAGCCAAATAGGTTAGGGGGCCGAGACAAAATAGTAAACATGTATGTGCGCCGCGGACTGAAAAAGATTGGGAAACCCTGAGCTAGGGGGTTAACAGCACTACCTAGCGACGTATTCTATACGCTATTTCGAAGGCAAAGCAGTTGTACTCATTCCATGGAGGGTATAAGAAAATATGGCAGAATTCCATTTATTTATGGCAGTTTTCCGTTATGGTAACTTTCCTCCCTTTTCGAAGAGGCCAGGTGGAAATCTGTCATTATGGTATATTTCCAGTATGGCAGTCTTCCGTCGCCTCCTTGCAGAGCCAGGGAAGTAAATTTTAAACAAAATCTTCGCAGGTTTGTAAATGGAGCTTACTTTCCTTTGCCTCAAAACACGAATGTGCAAACCGGTCTTAGGGTTACTTTTGTTGCCAAGGTGAGTTTCACAATGTTCCGAACATTGTCATTAACGCGAGCAATAGGCACCCATGATGATAACGACACTATGATTACAAACCTGTACGGATCCTCGTTACAAGTATCATTACGAAATTAGGAACTGGAATGTGCATCTACATTTTTTATCATAAAAAGTTATGCAAGATACATGGGAAATGCAATTCTATTTGTGCACTGACATTGATCACGTGATCAGCTATCTAGCATCCCAACGAGTTAGAAACAAATGTGAGCATATTAGCAGAGTATTTATTACATTAAAATTACTGATAAGATACTACTCAAGTCTGAGAATGGGTTGCAGACAGTAAAGGAATTTCCAAGCAAACATTTGAAAGTTAAGTTGAAAGGAGTATTAATTTTTTCTGCCTCAGTTACGCCTGTGCGAATCGGCCTAACAATAACAACCATGCTTGAGAAAAGAACTACATACCTATCGCGCTGTGCGCAGATGCTGGGGCAGCAACGTATTCCGTCGACAAACAGGGGTCTATATACAACACTAAGCTCGCCGCCGGCTTGTGATGACGCCGTACGCAATGAGGAAAGAGCTCAACAACTGGCATGCGCAGATAGCGACGCGTTGACAGCTGCTCATCGTCGGCAGTCTAGAAGAGATGGTCGGATCACTTTTTTTCCCCCGGCAAGGTCAAGGTTGGTAGCGACGAACGGGTAATCCCCACTTTGTCCAATATAGATGGGGATGGGACGCATTCACAACGTCGAGTGCGGTTCCGTCGGTTAGTCGCGGCAAACACAAAAGCGCGATTCGTTATATTAATACCCAGATCTGCAGGCCCCGCAGTGCGAGCGCCAATGGGGCCACCGAACTCCACGCAATATTTTACGAGACTTTTTAAACCGAGCTTTCAACCGGCCATCATAACGTAGCCGGATATTTGCCGGCGTAAGTTGCGAGGGGTTCTGGGTTTGAGTTCCGGTTGAGGGGTGGGTGTAAATTTTGAAATTAGATATTGTGATTAATGAAGATATTACAAAGAGTATCGATGAAAGATTGATTTCTTTTTCTTTTTGGCCATTGAAGTAAAGCTTATGACCATAAAATTAACAAAACAAATTAAACCGAGCTTGGACTAGTCACTCGTTTTGACAACACATGCAGGGTAATTTGCAACTTGATAGGTTGCAGAGTTTCAGGGTTCTCGCATTCCCAGGTAACAGTTTGCCGTCCATTACCTTTAATAAAAAAATCTTAACTAAATCTAATCGTGTTTTAAATTTTTTTTAAACTATATAAATATGTTTGTCAAAAATTGCCGGATGAGCACAAGTTGCGAACTCGTGCGTGTTGGTTGAAAATAAATATTTTTTTGGTTTAGCAGGAATGGGGAATAATAAAACGAGCGAGATTCGTACAAACGCCTGCCCTGTGGAAGCTTTAAAAGGATGGTGGGGTGATAACGTAACCCTCTCATCTCGAATTCCCAAATCCGTTTTGCTCCGCGTAGGTACTACCTATGTTTGTCTTGAGACTGCAATCAGTTTATTGAAAGAGAAAAAAATTCATTCACTTGTACGTTCGATTTTTTTTTTTTTTTTTTTTTTTTTTTAAGCTGAGCCATTGTTTTGTTAGTTGAACACTCAGACTAAACAATGTCAATAATGAAAATCAACATTAGAAGGGATGAAATAATTATTTACGCTTTACCATTTCATGGATGTTTATTCTTGTAATTGGTTCTTGAGTAAGTCCTATTCTTTTGTCATTAATCTTAGCGAAGAGGCAGGTGTATCACTTCTAAAGGCACTGTACCTAGTTCAAAATCGCTAGATTATGAATTTTTTTGACACTGGAATGTTATATCTAATCACCCTTGAGTAACCGGCAAATGCCATTCATCGCACATTAATGAAGCACTATTATTATTAATAGAACTGTGATAATCAGCTGTTGCAGAGAATAAATTATTATGACATAAGCATCATGCATTTAAATGTTGTAATTGGATATTCAAACATACCCACCCATTATTTATTTACACATCAATATTATTCCAAGCAAAGTAGTAATTTTCGCAGCACCGTCCATAAGTTAGTGTACTTTACACGAATTACCGCATACTTTCTCCACTGAAATAGTTGGACATACAAATATTGCCATACCTATTATTTTATTAATTTCATTTTTGCGCTTTTTTTTTATACAGTTCTGTTGGCAAACAGATAGTATTTCAGGACACAAATGTGTTCTGGAGTTTGGATGCGTATTGTAATCTTAGGGCAGGCAGATAGTAAACGAAACAAATTTTCGATTTATTTTTATAGGCCTATAATAACAGTTATTTTTAATGTATTCTTGTGTTACCGAACTAGGAACATTTGGGGCTTTTGCCATTTGGCAACACTGATTGTTTAACTATAACGCTCGTTGTTGACTATAACTAACAAGTGACAGCTCATAAGTGTTATTGAATTGAAACGATTGAAATTCGGTTTTGCAATTCTTCGCGTTATAAGTTTAATAATTTCCAGTTAGCACTCATGTTACTGAAATGGAAATAAAAATGTGCTTATATACTCTTCGTCAGTGTATGTGTATCCAATCCACGCTTACTGATCCACGAGAAATGATGATTCCACCGTAAAATTCTGTGTCACAATTTTTGACTTGGCGGGGCTGTAAACATTTTCCCCCTTAATGCCTATTAGTAGTTTGCTTTACGAGAAAATGTTGTTAGCCGGCATGTCACAAAGGTAATATTTAGTGCAGCACAAGAAATTTTTAATTTACCTTTTATTCTTACAAGTAACTGTAGTAATATTTTATTTTCGGTTATACGATGCATGTGAAAGTGATTTAAGGCCCGGCCATAATCAACATAAGCTTTTCACAAGCACGCCTAGTATTATACATAACAGTTGAACTCCATGTAATTCAGTCTGACAGCTACAATCATATATTGCGATAAGCATTTAAACAAGCCCATAATTATAAATAAGTAGGGTTTGTGCATTAATTTTTCAAAGGCTAAAACAATCAAAATAAACAGGAATGTGGTGAAGTTTATGTTCGCTGTAGCCAGGCCGCTGTGCTAATTTTGTGTTGTGAAAGTTCTTATCATTATAGACCTAACTATCAGTGTGTTAGTTTAGACTATCTTGATGGTGGCCGGGCCTTAAATAGATTAGATTGTTTTAATAGTAGCCTTATCATATTTAAACTGCATATTATGATATGTTATATGCAGGACACAAGACACAAATGTGTACTTGACTTGTATGATTTACAGCAGAGTAACAGCTAGTGCTTTCGGGAATATATTTTCTCACTGGTATCTCCACTAGCCCTCTGTACTTAATGTTCCCACATACAACAATCTGGACTATGGTCCACTTTATGAATTAATGCAAGAATATTTTAGGCTGATTTTGCAAACTATGCGAGAAATGAAAGATGCAAAGGTCTAATAACATTTCCAAATAACCATTAATAAAATATGTGAGATGCTAAAATGCAACATAAGCTTCAGTTAAATTTAACTTCTTGTATTCTAGCTTGTGTTTTCATCTTCCTTATTTAAAGTGAAGCATTCCAAACACATAAGGATGCATACTTACCATTTGTTTTATCATTTTAATTTTTTTTTATCTTTTAAAATTAAGCTATTAAGTGTTTCACACATTTTTGTGGCAACATCATTTATGATTAGAAGCCTGATGAAGAAATTTTTTTTATACATTTTTACAGTTTCAAGATGTAGAGTTGATGTCTTGCGATTTGCATGTTTTATAAATGACCATATTTTTCTTGCATTTGTTGCATGCTGTATCATTGTGCTCTTGCATTCTTGCAAAGTATGTAAACTCTGCGTAAAACACAAAGATACAGAAAATTAATTTGCGTTCAGATACCTTTTTTGTAAACTTAATATATCACAAGAAATTGTACAAGACAGGGGCGTAGCTAGGGGGGGGGGGGGGGGGTTAGGGGTTCACCCCCCTCCCCCCCCTTAGCACCAAATCTTTAATTAATTTCTTATTCATCACTCAAACAAATTTCATATTAAAAATAATAAAATTTTTACCATTACAATATTTAAATTTAAGAACAGAAAACTGCTAAAATAGCACTATTTTACACCTTAAAATCAAAATTTTTCCGGGGGAGGACCCCCCCAACCCCCCGCTATAATACGGGGGGGCCATGCTTAACACCCCCCCATACACAAATCCTGGCTACGCCACTGGTACAAGATAACATACTTCTTGCATATCACTAAAGGGAATAGATCCAAACTATTTAGAAATTCCACAGTCTTTGCATGGTTTGAGAATCCATCCTTGACCCACTAAAATTTTAACCTGGATTTTTAACAGAAGGTAGCATGCCTATTGTGTTGTCCCTAAGGTAACAGCTTAACCAGTAGGCTACCTACTTATTACTCTGCATTTACTTGATTTTTTGTTTTTTTTTTACATTTTATATTGTTTTGTCTAAAATATTGTGATTGTTTAGATTATTAATTTTTGGACAAAATCTATTTCAGGTTATGTCAAATGAATGAATGAATCAATCAATCAAAGAAAGCCAGACTATTTTGCTAATGTTCACACATGTAGCAGCCCTCAGTGGTTATCATGGGGTGAGGCAAGGGTTAATGTTTTAACCCCAGAGTATGTAGTTATCAAGTGGTTTGGAGCCTATTACACTTAACTATTACAGGTCAGTCGACTTAAAGGGTTTGTCCTGTTCCAGACATTTATCTCTATTAACGTCAATATAAAATAATGCCCGTAACAGGACAAAGCGTTTTTAAATAGCTTAACGTTCACAAAATTGAAACATATATGTATATAGTACACATACATATTATACATATTATACTTTTTGCATTTATTAATGTTTTTATGTGGTGCCGTTTAGGGAAATTAAATGGATTACAGAATCATAATATTTATAGGCAATGCTACTTGCTCTTTCATTATATATATTTAATTTGTTTCAGCAAAATAATTTTATTTTACTTGACTGTTTCAAAATTTTGATAGGTGATATAATAAGGAAGCCAGTAGCATAGTCATTAAAACTAAAAAGTTACATTTTTGTAGTTGAGTTAATTCTCAATCTGTATTGGAGTTTATTCTCCTACTCGGTAGTGGAAAAGAAAAACTTTAAAATGTTACTTTGACAGCTAAGTAATTATGCAAAAAATTATGTAACAAATTTTTTTTTTGTGAATGTTAAGCCCCTTAAAAAATTACCTGTAATGGGTCTTTGTGTGTAAAACTCTGCATATTTACATATACATATATGTACTTTCTAATTCAAATGTAACAAATGTTGTGCAGGTTGTGATGTTTAATGACCCACCAAACAATCATGATGTTCAAGGCAAGAAATCTCCTCTCAAGGTTTTGGTAAATTTGTTCAAGAGAAAGAAACATAATGTCGAGGACATTATTAGGGTCAAAAGCAGCACTCTAGACTCCATGGATAAACAAACTCAACATTCAGGTAACTATAGTATAATCATAGCAGCCATATTTCAGGGATAAATGAGTTGCTGACTGTATGTAAGAATTTTGAAATTTATGATGTTGCATTAGAGTACACAGTTCTAGTGGTATGCACTTGTATATATTTACAACTCAAAGCAAAAACTACCAGATTCCTCCCACATAGTTAATTTTTAATTATTTAAATTTTTGTAAGCAATTAGTTTTCCTTTTGGTTACTTAATGTTTCTTAGTCCATCGTAATACATACTTCTGTTGTGTGCATATATATGTTCACGTGTATATGAACATGTGTATACTATTGTGTGTTATGTTTAACAGTGCATTTTTCTTATATTTATATAAATTTATATCTTACTCTTATAACTAACTCACTACTCAAACTAGCCGTCATCTTGTATGTCTGAAGATCAGATTTTTTTTTTGTTTCGTTCTGCTTTTCTCCTGTCTCACTATTGGTTATTTCCTCCATGACTGATTCCTGTGTTTTTTTTTTTTACATGGTGGTTGTCAGGCATGGGACCAGTAAGTTGTGATGCACTATTGAGAGCAGTGGCTGTCGTGGCGGTGAATGCGAATGCTGCGTGCTTGCAGATGGGAAGAACTACTGCAGCGGGATGGGGAGTCGGGTGCCCTCGACGCTGTCCGTTGCGTCAGTGAACATAGTCGTGCAGCCTTCGTGCTGTCCCCCGGCCTCCCCCTCCATCTCCACCGTCACCCTCACCCCGGGACGCACGCGGGACATCGACCAGGACATGCAGGCCTTGCGGCTGTCGCGTCAGGACAACCCCTTCCTGCAGGTTCGTCCGCGCTCCCTGGTTGGCAGCCCTGCTGCCAGTCAACATTCCGTATCCCTCTGCCGCTCGGACTTGTGGGAAACCGTTAATCTAAAATCTAATGTTCATAAATGAAAACAATTCAATCTTTTTAACATTGCCATTCACAAGATAACTACTTTTCTTGATCAATGCTAACCTGACTATGTTTGAGTTGAATTACATGCAACTACATTACAGGGTAATGTTTTTAAAATTATTTTTTTGATAAATCAGTTCAAAATGTATCTTCTGACTATGAATAGCTTTTTTGGTGGTATCAAAGATGTTTGTAGGTACAAAATGTACGATTATTGTTAATGCTCTAATGGATGGTTTGTACGTTACTTGTAGGTGTTGGCCAGTCGTGAGAGCCTGATAGATAGTCTGGATGAGCTAGAGTCGGACGATGCCATCCTCATGTCTCAGGTTAGTGAAACACTTTCTATTAATTTTTTGCCAACATTTGCCTGGAGTAATTGGGGAACCAAAAGAAAAAAACCAAATTCATGGACTTGACCAGTATTGGTACCTTGTGAATGTGAGGCCAATGTTGAACTACTTTTATCACTGTGTACTTGTTGCTGTTAGTAATTGGTTAAACAGGTGGAGAAGAACTGAAGTCATGGAGGCATAAGAGACATTTTTTTCTTAGCAGAACACACATTATTGTAACTTGTGTGAAAAACTTTCAGGAAAATTTAATAGAATTATTTGCTTTTCTAGGGTTGAAATTGGGATTGATAATGGGCTTTAACTGTGTGAAGTATCCCTAAAATCTCTTACATAAGCTAAAAATTTCTGTTACCTTATAATTTATGAATCACATTATTTAAGTTTATTTAAGAGAACTTATTTATATGCCTTTTATGTTAATAAGAATGAAGCTTTTATGAAGAAACTTAAATTTTCAGGTAAGACATGACTAAATGATGAACTATTTTCTGGTGTTTCATTTATTTATAACATGTATATATGAATGGTGAATTTGCAAAACGGTGTAAGTCCAAACTAATAGTTTTGAGAAAATCACAAAAAACTGTGTAATGTGCTGTTGGCACATATTGTGCCACTTTTTAATGGTGTAAAGCAAACAGATCAGTATTGTGAATATTTTTCAACTTCTGAAAGAAGGTTTAATGTTTATATGTTTTTAGAAGAAAAAAAATTAAAAAACTGAGACTTAAAACGTTTTGCAAATTCACAAATATTCAATACAAAATATAATATGTTTTATAATAATTATTATTAAAATTAAATTAATCTCTTAACATTTTTATTAAGAAACGAGGTGAAGTTACAAAGTAATTATTGTTGTATGATAGGCAACATATTTTTTTAGCAGATGGCACTGAGAAACTCCTTATCCTATAAGATCAATGTCAATTTATTTCAACAATACATTCACATGTTACAAACAATTTGTAGAGATAGTAGGATTATTTTTCTCAATTGACAAGGATACTTCAAACAATGAGAATAACAGTTCAGTCAACATAATAAGATTGTGTCAACAATTCACTCTGCATCAGACACAACCTACATGTGGTAAACGTTCAATGGTCTATTGCTGCCCATTGTACAATGCCAAGGTAGAATGCCTGCACGACTTCTTCTTCGGGAATGTATTTGAGCATCTTTCGTACTTCTTGTAATTTGTCTGCATTAATTGGGATAAGCTTTCTGAGTTTGAAGACCTGGGTTGTGGGGATATGTTGGGCCAAGGGCAAATGTGTGAGCAACTAGGCTATCAATAAATGGCTTGGCTACGACAATACCGAAGTGGTCTGCAGAAAATTGGAACTCCATGAAGGAGGAAATGCTGAACGGGACTTTCTGACTTTGTGGTACATTGCAGGTTGATGATTCCAGGGAATTTACATTCTTTTTGTAAATAGTTGGCCACCAACTATGAAAGTTGTACACATTTTCACTTTCGACAATATTCACTGTAAATTTTTTCTTTGCACTAGAGTGCACAATTAGCTCACACACTTCCTTCAGTGTGTAGAATCTGTCCAAACGACGCAAACACCTTTTCACCACAGTAAAATCTCTGTCCGAAGGTAAAAATGAATGGCCTCTGATGGGAAACAGAAGTCTGATCTTGAGGAACCGTTTTTGTGCAGTTAATGCCATTAAAAATCTGATGACAGTGTTGTTTTTGTTCTGGCCTGGACATACGTCACAAAACAACCATATCTCGGTTGCTGAGTCAGGAATAAAGTTGTTCATGTAGTCAAGTAGGAAACTACATACCTCGTTTGGCCCCTTTTTGGCCTGTCCTTCGTGGTATATGTAAACTACGGCCTCGCTGGTTTTAAGGTTGTGCACTGAAAATACAGGAACATACAGATGACGAAGATAATACATATCCTGCACTGGAATCTTTGGCAACGATATGTTTTGCATGTAGTCAAATCATAATGCAACAAAATCATCTCTTTCGATGCACAATTGAGATGCTTGTTTCAATGTTAAATAGAATTTCTTGCTCCTGCATTTATGCACAAGGAGTTCGGCCGATGCGATGCTTTTGGCGGTGTCATTTAGACAGCTTTTCAGTTTAATACTTTTTTCTTCACAAATTACACAAGTATCAACACTAGGTCTACCAAACTTCAAACTAAAATGGCTCTTGAAATACTTGTGATAGTAATGATATGATACATTCCTGTCTGCATACTTGTCAACAAACATTTCATGCATTTTCTTCACTATTATTTCTCCACTTAGATAATAAATATCAACATCACCATAATGAGTTTGATGAACTGAAAAGGAGGATATATGGCTATGAATATCTGCAAGAATAGTAGCGTCTTTTGCACTTGATGGTTTGTGTTTTCCCCTCTCATCACTTGGTGATTTTCCAAGTAGTATCAGCTGGCACAAACGCTTGACACTAGATTCACTAACACAATAAATACTCAAAAATGCTTTCTTACACACAGCAACCAGTTTACCAGAGTCCCTTACATGGTACACAAACATAGCTTCTCGTCTGCCAGATTCGTCTTTCCTGCTCCTTCTTCTTTGAACATCTTTACGCATTATTAGTCCTTGCAAAAACACATCCTGCTCATTCTTGGTATTAAACCCATTCATTTGGTTTACTGCCTCAATGAAGGTATTATCTGAAACTAGCCTGAAGCACTTTTTCTTGCAACTGAAATCAAAGAACAGTACATAATTATTATTACCTCATGTAATTTGTTTCGTCACTCTTCAATATCTGTTAATGTTAGTAATTGGTATCTAGTACAAAATGCAATAATACACCAAACAGTCTATGCCCTACTATTTCTAAGCATTCTGAAATCTGTGAAACATACTGTGATTGAATTCGAGGTACATAACTGAACACATCCATTTAATTTTATTGTTTAGCTTAATTATGTTATTTATTCAAAAATAAAATATGACAGTTTGTTTTGTAAAGCACACTAAGATTTTTATATGTCATTGAAGTTACTAGTTTAGTAACCTGTAACCTGATTCGAACTACTTTATAGTAATAAGTTGTGCATTTTCTGCAAGTCTGCATATAACAACTATGTATAGTAAATTCCGTAAAAGGGGAAGACTGGATAGCTCTATATAAATAACATTCGTGAGAATGTGACAAATCAACTAGTATTGGCTGGAGGACTAAATTTTATTTTTTTATTTTTGGAATAAATGTTAACTTATATTGTATTATTATCAAGTATCACTCCTTTTCAACACATTTAACACACAAGGGGTTTGTGTTGTTAACTATATTTTCAGGACATCTATTAATAAATTATTCTGAAGGTAAAAAATTTATTTTCTCTTCATCTATATTCACAGAGAAACATTTTACTGATTTAAATGTAATGTTCTGCAGTTTGTTTTCCTGAGATAACAACACCACAACATTTCTCACTAATTGTAAGACCGCGAGTGTTCTGGTATTCTCATTTTAATGTATTATTTAGTATCGTTCTTACAACTTATTAGCCCTATGTACTTACCCACATTCTTGTCCAGTGCATCTAGCTGCATCTAGCTGGTACAAGCTTGTTTACATGGTTCTTGTGTTTCAAACCTTTTACCTTAGCCTTTTTTATAATGTTTATTTTTTATTCAGCAGTCCTTTTGACACCCTTCTTTCGTATATCATTGTTGTCAATAGCTTCTTCAAGATAACTCTTCAAACTACTGCTAGAACACGCCATTTTCCTGCAAACTTACTTTTGTTTTATTTCACAACACGCACAATTGCAACAACATTTTCGTTCACACTGAGCTGAACATATTTGTCAACAGATAGCATATAAGTGTCAGCACATTTAGTTCCAGTTATTTAAGGTAGATGGCATACGTGTCCACACAATCATGCTTACTCTCACATCAAAAAATTTTTCACAGTCAAAACGACGTAAGTCCGGGACTTAGGTTGTTTTGTCTATAAACATAAAAATGCAGGAGCAGATAAAAACGAAACAAAGACATGGACTAAAGTCATTTTACTAATAAACTGTAGCCCTTTGCAATTGCTTCACAATTAGGCAATAATCTCAAAACACCAAAAATGTGACTTAAGTTGTTTTACAAATTCACCATTCATATAAAGATTGAGGTATTGTGTTTCAACTGTATGTACAGCCAAAATTGTTTAAAATCATGGTAAATGTATAAAATTACGAAAATTCTTGGTAACAACTTCTAAATATTTTCTTGTTTTAGTTTGGATAACCTGGTAATCCTTTATCCCTTTGTATTTTACTCATTATTGTCAGTACCTATGTAGCTACTGCTTAGATTTTACATACACATAGTTTGTCAAAAAAACATTTTTTTAAATAGATATCAAAGTGCCTTTGATGAATAATTATATGGACCAAAAATTGCCTTATGAGAGTAGAGAAAAAATTAGTTATATTTTCTTAAAACTTAAAGTCTTGTTGCCAGATGCATGACTGATTCATTCATTACACTCTTATAAAATATATTCAGATTTCTACTACCTTCCACCTTTGAAAAGATCTTATTCATTTTGGCTAGGACATAATAAAGCCAATAATTTTAAAGTTTTTTAAGCATCTGAACATGTACCTATGTAATTAAAAAAAATTTATATTTATTTTAATTTTTTTACATCAGTGATTGATAGTATAAATTGGTTGTACACTGTAAGTAATCAAAAAGCCCTTCAAACATTAGGCTACCTGAAAAAGAATTTTTTTTTTCAATAAACAGATAAACAAAATAAAATATTAATGTTTCCAAATGCTGGTGAGTGGATTAACTGATTTGATGGATCACATTGAGAAAAATGGCCCAGTTGGCTGACATCCCGGAGTCATCCCTGGGACAGCATGCTATACACATAGTCTGTAAGTGAGTACGTAGTTTGTTCCTGGGTGTGAGCATTGTTTACAAGGAGTTCCCGTCGGACCTGGAGGTGGACCCTCTGACCCTGCCAGAGATCCACGAACACATGATCCGCAGCCCGCCGCCCGTCACCTGGCCCAAGTCGCCCAGCTACAAGGTGTTCCGGTTCCCTGGCCAACCAGGAGACACCGACTCCAGCCAGGTGCGTGCAAACTGCTACTTCCTGTGCTTTTGTTACTTTTGATACTGCGACATTAAAATCCAGTGCTTAGAAAGATTCAGAAGGAAGTAATTGAAATAATTGTCTTAATCTACCGTATTGGTCCGAAAATTGGCCAACCTCGAAAATAGGCCGCCCCCTTCTACAGCAAACTCAAAATCAGGGAAAAATAAATTTTAACTAACTAAAATGATTATCAGCAGCATATTACCACAGTAACACTTCAACTAAGTTAATAATATTTATTGAACTGACAAAATGTGTTATTCTTACTTACCAAAATATTTGAGAGTTCATATTTACATAGGCACAGGCCTGTGTTTCCGTTTATCTTCACATTCTTTTGTAGTGGTGCCAACATTTTATACGGCAATGGCTACATTTTCTAAGTTCTTGGAAATTGTGACGTAAAAACATTTACCGATACATATAATTTTGACGTAAAAAAACCAAAATGGTTTCATGTAAAACATGTATGAATCATCCATAAAACAGCCAATATTGCAAATAGGTTTTATTGTTCTTGTTACTGTTGGTATGTACCAGTATTTGTTTATTCGTGTCGCAACTACAAGTTGCCAACACTGGTGCCATTAACCTATTTTGATTTTCGTGTGGTAGAAGAGTAAATAAAGCATACTACGGTTAATAACCTTATGGCAAAATTGCTGTTTTTACTAATTGTTTACTGTAAATACCACATTTTACAAGCAAATAAAATTACCGCAGCCTGTTAAATACAGTTCAAAAATAACCAGACCGAGTTTTTAAAAGCTATGTGCTACAAGTGACCACATCTGTGTACTTAACTTAAAATATGATACGTTATTGGGGCTAAGGGGCCCGCCTCGTCAGGGGTGTATGTGTGTTAGTGAGGCGGGATGATAAGCGCGACGCTCGCTGGTGCTTCTAGCGCGGTATCGCCTCTAAGCACAAGGCTCTGAACTGGCGCGCAGTCTTCTCGTCGTCACAGGATAACTGTGAAATTTGAGCGGTGACCGTATTTTTATATTACGGGGAAATGAAGATAAAGGTGTAATACAAGTCCCTTAAGTACTTTCAAGAATCTGTACCACTTGTTTTACACCTAAAAATTACTCTGAAAACATGCGTTTCAGCCATTTTAACTCTTCTAGAAATACAGTTTAAAAACATGATCCAAAATTAAAAGTACTTTTCGGGCCTCAGCGAACTCTTAAATGCTTTTCGTAAACATACCCCACTCGGATATCTTGAGTAGTTTTGAAATCGCGTTGTTTTTCCTGAAGCTCTGCACACCGTCTGTGTGACCAGGTAGGCGGGCCCCTTAAGTGTGTTTACTAAATTTCTCAGTTGGAAAAATTACTAATTCCATGTTAGTATGGCGTAATTTTAGGTAACTGAATTGTATATCTGATAACATTTTTATGCCATAAGTTATCCTCCTTGAAATGTATGTTTTTAATTATACTATTTTGGCTAGTGCCCCGGCCTATATAGGCCGACTAGATTTCAAGGTTGACAAAACTGGCAAAAAAGGTCGGCCTATTTTCGGACCAATACGGTATGTATTTACTGGATCATTATAGTAGATTTTATAAATCAGTGTAAATATTTAGTAAAAATGTTAGATTTCTGGAAAATTATATTTCTAAAAATTATCTGCAAAACTGGAAAAATTTCTTGCAAGTTATACCTTCACAGAAACACACAAATAAATTTTATCAACGTTTTTATACAAACAGAACCAAACAAACCATAGATTTTTTTTTTTTTTTTTTTACAACATAATGGCTCACTTAACATTAGAGAGTTGGGTAGGTCTCTCATGCTACCTTCACCAACAGTTTGTAAAACAGTACCTACCTAACTGAAGAAAAGAAATTATTGTGTAAATATTTTAACCTATTTTAATTATGTAATTCTATGCTGGTAATGGGAATAAATGATTTCCAAACAAACAATTTTCCTCATAAGTTTACCAGCTCACATCTCTATAAAATAGTTTAACTTATTTCATAGTTTGTTTGAACATCTAGAGTAGGTACTTGAATACATCAGGCGAACCTACATTATTATTAGATAATGATACATTGGGGAAACTCACATTGCCGTATGGTATTCTATTGTATTTGGCTAATACGTATTTATATGAGGTTTTTTTTTTTCAACCTCCGATCGGCTGTAATAAAAAAACGGGAATGAATTGAGTAATTATTTTAATGTCAAAAGAAACGTACATCTTTACTCTATTTTTCCACATAATCACCGTGCAGATTGAGGCATTTGTCGTACCGATGCACCAGCTTTCCAATACCCTCTGCATAAAGTAATGTCTCCTGCCTATTCAGCCACGTTTTAACAGTGCCCTGCAGTGTGATTACAGTTTCATTTCTCCATGGCATGCCCATTAATTGATACCCTAATCGCTCGTACACGAATCGACACGTCTCGTAGTGTTTACCCCCTTCCACCAATCATGTGGAGCGGCCAACTCACACCTCAGTTGTGTTTGATCACCCTCCTTACAGTCCGGATTTGGCACCGAGTGACTATCACCTTTTCCCCACGTTGAAAAAGTGGCTTGGAGGACGACGCTTCAACACCAATGATGAACTGCAGAGCACTGTTAAAACGTGGCTGAATAGGCAGGAGGCATCATTTTATGCAGAGGGTATTGGAAAGCTGGTGCATCGGTACGACAAATGCCTCAATCTGCACGGTGATTATGTGGGAAAATAGAGTAAAGATGTACGTTTCTTTTGACATTAAAATAATTTCCCAATTCATTCCTGTTTTTTTATTGCAGCCAATCGGAGGTTGAAAAAAAAATAACCCTCGTAGTTTGTTAATTTGGTTCTGTGACATTGATGTGTAGAAATCTAACTGTCAATCATGAATGGTAGTTTTATGTGCTTGGTTTTATCATATAGTTAAAAATTAAAATTCTAAATTTACACATTAGAAAAGGAAAGAACCCATGAAGTACGAATTTACCATTAATTTGCAACAAAATGACTCATCTACAAATTATTTGTTTACATTTCATTTTCATGGAATTCATCAATACAGAAATTTGAATTAATTTTAAATGTTTGGTTTTTCCTATTGCACTGTTTGGTATCAAATGGTTAAAGCTGAAGGTAATTATTTAATCTGGTTATTGTGAACTTTAAGGTTTTGAAATGCAAACTGGATGGTCAGGAATCACTGTGTGATGTGCGAGAGGGAAGGCAGAGAGGAGAGAGAGACGCGACCACCGTGCCCACAGGACAGCCTGCAGCATTGCGACAGGCACTCGCCCATGAAGGCCATGTCGCCGCGCCACTCCCGGGCGAGCCTCTCTGACTCTGTGCGCGAGCTGTCTGCGGAGGTGCTCAGCTCTACTCAGGCCGTCATGTCTCCTCGGCTCGGCAGCTCACCGCGCTCTCACCAGCGCTCTGGTGCGTGTCTCTGCTACACAGTAGGGCTCTGGTGTTTGCTTGGAAACTGTTCCATCACAGTAAAGAAATCACTAGCTTGTGGTTCTTGTGTTTCATCGTGTAGGCGACAGTGAAATTAAGACACAAATGTGAACCCTGGTCTGGGACTTCTTCATGATAATCACATCCTGGCAGCTGTGTGTTTTACTGCCAGCCGTGAGCCTGCAGGTTTTCCTTTGTGGAAATTATGTCAAGAGTGGACGTGTTAAAAGGTTATGCTGCATTCTCCATCTGGAAGGAGAATCATGGGCATAGTTATGACAAAAGTCACAGGTGATTCCAACAGACTGCTGAAAGTGGGTGAAGTCAGAAAAGTGAAAAATTCCACCGAGAGGTCTCTTTGGAAACACTCCTCACCAGATAAAATAAGGTTTTCTTTGGAAAAACTAGAAATATCTGAACGTGAGCTTTCCCCTTCATGAGCTTCTGGATCCACCATAGATTAAGTATTAAGAACCATATGTTGTGCCTTACAGTCGACCAAACTTTAATCAGGAGAAATTCAATGACCTACAAATAAGTTTGTCTATACTCAATTACGTCTCCAACATTGTGAAGTGTATTTGAAGTTTGGACCTTGTATATATGAATCTCCAATATAGGCATACCTGCCAACTTTTTGAAACTCCCATCAGTAAAACTTTTAGAATTTATAAAATTTGGCATAAATCATTTGCAGCAATTACTAAGTACTGGTAACCAATATCAATTTCTCTATTTTCCCATAACCTTATATTCGACCCAACAAAATCTTATGCAAAACTACTCTAAGGGCGGGATTCATAGTCGAAGGCTTGTTTGGCGAATAAGTTATACTTTATAAAGTAGTGCTTATTCTTCAAGTAGTACTTATTCCAGCAATGAATTCATAAACCTATACTTGACGAAGTAATAATTGAACAAGCACTTCTTATATTGGCCATGCTGTACTTTATGAAGTATCTCAAAAAGTAAAGGACGAATTTTGTGTCAACGTAATGCAAGCAAATATACTGCTGTAAATACATAGTTTACCTGTTTGAAAATAAAAATGCCCACGTTTCAAACCATATATGCGATTAAAATAATGAAATTAATACGTATGATGATATTTATACTTTATTTGATAGTGAACTTGAATAACATAAATATGTACATGTATTAAAAACTAATTTAGAACTACATAAATATGTTTTGAATGTTTGTGTTGTTAAATTATGTTGGCCATCTTGTGACTGTGATCTATAAGCGGGTGAAGTCAACCACGTGGTAACGAAACAACTTTCGTGATTCGTGATGGCTTGCTGAATCCGAAACTTCGCTTGAACTCAGAATCACTATACCATTCGAAAGGGTTTAATGCATCTTGTATGTAGCGCTTTGGTGTCCGTACATTGACATGGTCCTCGTAAACTTCATCCACAAGTTCAAAATCGTCCCTCTCACCAAAATCCATCACGCTAGCTGCAGAAGAGGTTATGTACGTAGCCTGTATTGTTTACAAAACTAAGCTGCAACGATTTGTTTTGTTTCTTTTTCCCAAATTGAATTTGTTTACTCTCTCAATTTTAGTTTAATACAGTAAAACCTTTTTGTTGCGACCCCATTTATTGCGACCACCTCTATTACAACCCGATTTCGAGGAACCGTGAAAAATTTCCGAAAATCAGAAGAAAATCTGACAGAAAATAAGTTTCTTGTGGTGAGTAGTGTGTTACTGCGTTTCTCTTGCCGAGTGCTGTACTGCCGTAGGCAGCGCATATCTAAAAATAACTACCACTTCCTGTAGACCGCTGTGGCAACGTGTTTACGACCGCTGTCAGCGCTTAACAACCCCCATTCCATGTCCCTTTGCTGGCAGGATGCAGTTAAAAGTTTTTGTGGCAACGTGTTTACGTTTAGCTTTTTGCGAGTGTCTAGTGTGGTACGCAGTTAAGGCAAAGAAAGCTACCTGCTGGATTTCTCTTAATTTTGATTACTATCGGTTGACAATACACAGCGACCGACTGGATGCACGCCCGCCTCGACTTGTTTTAACTGCCGCAGCGATGTTTATTTTGACAGCTCAAGCAATTATCTTTTCCCGTGGGTTGATAGAAAAAGGACGCTTCACCCAGCATAAAAAAAAAAGGCTACGCCACTTATTGCCCACGCAGGAAACACACTGGCTGCCGTCTGTCTCTCTCGCATTTATCTTTCTTCTAACATTCCACGTCTCACCTCTCGCGCGAGCAATAACAAAGCGACCACGCATTGGGCCGTTTTATGCTTTGTTTGGTGACAGCAGCTTCATTTTATTCGGTATATTCCTTTTTATAGGACCCTTGCTATTAAAATACATTTATATTTAAGTTTGAAAGCTTGTAAATTCCTTGCCAGAGATGACTGAACTCGAACTTGGTGTGAAAAGTGACATATTTTGACCCCTCCCTCACCGCTTTAGTACCCCATTCATAATAGCCCAATTTTACGGGAGAAGGGAGGGTGAAATGAGCATTTTCTCACTGAAGGTTTTTCAAAGGGGAGCGAAGTTGGAGTGTTATAAGGGAGGACACTAGATGGTTTGTGTGTCTGGGAGGGATGAGCTAGCCTTGAAGAATGTTAACGAGAGGGGAGGGAGGGGTGAGATTATGCGTCATGAAGCCGCTGCCGCTAGCCAGCCGGGCGAGCTTCGTGTGCGCCCACTCGCGTTGCAGAACCTACAGCTGCCATATTTTTAAAGGAAATGTCCCATTATTTTTCTGTTATTCTTACATGAACATTATTGGAAGTATTAAAGCCGACACAAAAATACGCTGTGTGTTAAAATTAACAGATTTTAATGATCTTTCATTTCGTTTTTTAAATTTTTTTTTCTGATTTTCACATTTTGGTCAAAATGTCCAATTTTTTTTTACGGTTCCCGAGAATGTATTCGTAAAATCACTGCTTCGTTAAATCCGGGGTTCGTGACATCGGGGTTCTAGTGTATTTAACTACGGAAAGCAGAAAACGTACATGTAAACTAACACATATTTTCTTTAGAGGTGGCCTGTAGGGTGACGGACTTGTCATGAAGGTTGAAGTGGGTTTAAAGCAAAGCCATCTGGCATTGTGAGTGACAGCATGCTGCCATTGTACGGCTGGTTAGCGAGTAGCGGTTTGTGAGGGGGGGGGGGGGGGGGGGGGTTGAAATGAACTGAAAATTTCGGAAAACATCTATTACGACCCCCCCCCCCCCCTCTATTACGACCCTATTCCTGGGAACCGTGAGGGGTCGTTTCAGAGAGGTTTGACTGTATATGGAAAAATTAACGGGAATTTTACATAACCTATTACTTACAACAAGTAAATCCGTACCGGTACTTGAGTCACCTAGATAGCTGACTTCATGAAGTATTACTTATATCAATGAATAAGCATGGCTTATTTGATTATGAATACTTGCGAAACAAGGCAAACTTATTTCATGACTGTGAATTCGTATTGAGCAGTACTTATTTGACACAGTGCTTCGTGAAGTATTACTTGAAGTAGTCCTAATAATCAGTGCTCTTTTTGTTCGCTATGAATTTAATGCCATACTTAAGCATGCATATAAGCAGTACTTTTTTCAAGTATTGCTTATATCACCACTATGAATTCCGCCCTAAAAATATATTTTCTAGTGCTGCTGTAATAATATTTTTAAAAAAATTAGCACAAAATGTTAACAACTACACAAAAAACTTACACTGAGAACAATAAACAAAACCTTAAACAAAATGTTGGACTGATGGATGAATGATTCAAGAATTTTATGTGAAAAAAAATTAATCTGTAGTGTTCTGCTTCATTTGTAATGATGATGAAGTGGCCTTCTTTGCTGCTTGCAGGAAAACACTGCTGAAGTTTTGTTGATAACATGGTCCAGACCTCTTGCATTTGAGAACAGAGATTTACTGGAGTGTTTCTCTTGACATAGATGACCTAAATTCTGTTCTGTTTTTCTTACCAAGCTAAAGATACGTTCACATTCCGCATTCCTGTGTGGTATACTTAAAATGAAAAGCATTACCCTTGATATTCTGTCATATTTACAATACCCTTCAACTCCTTGTGTATGTGATAAGGATAACTCTGCCCATTTCACATCAATCGACACATCTTTATCCACAACAGCAGAAATGTCATCAATCTGCACATTTGTAAATTGTTTATGGAGTTCATTTATTGCCAAATCAATAGTTTCCTCTTTTTTCACAGGCAAGATAATGAGGAACAATTTCACAAAGTAATGTACAGAGGAAAATTGTGCATTTTCAATTCCATTCAATCGTGCCACTTCTGCATGTTTTAAAACTTCACTCTTAAAAGGAAACTTATTAATCATGTAATCACATGCAGTAATGAAATATTTCCTTACTGAGCTGTAGAACACATGTTTCTCTTTGCTTTGGAGCACATTTATTAAAATTGTGTGACTTCCTATCATTAACTCACCATCATCTTTTTGGTTATGACGTAAATGGTACTTACTGTACCTCAAGTAATGGACTGCCCTTCAGTACACTAGGTTTAACGAAATGTACAAGAATGTCTCTCAGCAAATTCGTTAAGAGTTCTCTTAAGTTAAAATATGTATCTGTGGCGATGCTGCTTGAAGAATTACATTTACTGTCTAAAAATAATATAATAAAATAATACGTTCTCAAAAAAATGAAGTAGAAAGGCACAAAAAGCTTTGTTCTAATTGAAAGACGGAAACAGAAACAATTTTTCTTCCCTACTTGCAAAAGAATTCTTGATTTTATGTTTTTAAGAACTGGCTTGTCAAACTTATAATCAGTCAGTGCAATTTTCTTGCTAGAAGTAGATTCAGGAGCTAATTCTCTTTTTCCTTGTATCTGGTTTCCTTTTTCTGTGCTAGAACTACATTGTTTCTTTATGCTTAATGGGATTTTGAATGATGTCATACTCACAGACTGGGATGGTTTCTGTGTCACCAACACCACTTCTGTGAAAAAACTGAGTAATGATTCCCACTGACTGACAAGTCTTGTCAAACTTCTTGCAAGAGATAACCACCGTGTTACAACATGCTTGAGTACCTTTTTCGATTCCTTGCAGCGAAGATCTTGAAATCTAGCAAGTCGTTCTTTTTGTTTAGCACTTTTTTCCATATAATAAAAAAACATTTACTAATGTATTTAATCCACATTCACTGGCACACTTGAAGCTGCCTTTTCTGCCTATTTCCTCATGCCTTTCTTTTAAAAATACAGTAACACCATTCTTCTTCCCAACCATCACAGGTGCATTATCAGCACAAAATGCTACACAAAAATTAAGTGGTACTCCATTCGATTCTAGCTGTGACAAGATTAACTGACCTATATTCTGCCCTGTAGTCGCCTTCAAGGTTAGGTATGGAGAGAACTGTAATCAGTATTTTACCCTGTTTGCTGTCATAAAATGTGACAACAATGGGGTACAATTTTTAGTTTGTGTCGTTACTCCTGTCTGTTGCAACAGAGAAAGGCCCTGTCTTTAGATGCACAACAACTTCAGACAACGTATTACTTGCCATTTCATTCAAAATACATTTGTTTTCATGCGGGCACATGTGAATATATTTGAGTCTGTGAACATGTTTTTGAACAATCCACCGGCATGATCTGGTGCACGGAGTGGGATGTTATGCTCCACTAAAAAGGAAACAAAACGGCATTCAGCATTGGTGTTGTAGTGTGGAAAAAACTGCTAATTTTCTTGTTCTCTTCCTGACTCTTCACATTCACAACGTGTTTGGAACAGTTAACGTGCGTGCTTACGTCATGTTTACCACCGTGCGCTATATTAAAATCACACCTGCACACTAAACAGAACACAAATTTTTCGCCCTACTGTGATCTTTGTATACATGGAAATTCCTCACTGTAAGAATCCTTGTATGTTTGGAAGTACATATTTCTTCTTCAGTTTTCTCATGTTTAAAACACGTTAAAAACACTCATAAAAAGGCGCACAAAAATTAAGAACAAAAGTTTTTAAAGAAACACAGGTTACTTATTAACATAAAAATGTATACGATAATCTATCACAGAATATTAATGAAATAAAATATTTTCAACAATTTAAAAAAAAGTGTTTTTAATTTTCTACTTCAAAATTGCTACTACTCCACAGCAGAATATATCAATTAGAAGACTCAAACTTCCACTTTATACCAATTGTTTATTTTTCTGTAAATACAATTCCAATGTTTACGAGAAACTAGTAAAATAGGTATATTTAATTACTCGTCCATTTTCGTATTGTTGTAAGGTATATAGGAAATATAAAAGAACAGAACAATTAAAACTTTTCGGAATACTTCTACGCAATTATTTACCACATGCTACGTTCCACCATGTTTGGAAACTAGAGATGAGTGGCGTTTCTGTTCCAAACGGACAAGTAACTAACTTAATTTTTTATTCGTCGGAAAGAGCCAATGAGAACGACGATGTCAAGACAAAGATGCTTCTTTGTTTGGCATCCACGTCCATGCTTGTTGTCTCTCTCATAAAGACCTCGTCGTTACAAACTCAAAATTACCTGTTCAGCGAATTTCTAAATTTATTAAAAACGTTTTGAAATCCGTAAAAAAATTTGAGGCTCCGTAAAACCGTAAAACAACGCCTCTATCCGTAAATTTTACGGACAATCCGTAAAAGTTGGCAGGTATATATAGGTAATAGGGGTCACATTGGTTCAGGGTCAGATCAAGGGTCTCCCACCAAAGCGATCTGGGTTAGTTTCCTGGCGAGGCAAACTTGGATTTCTTACAAGTGGAAAACAGAGGACACTGATTTTTGCCGGTGAAGTGTTTTTCTTCTTTGGGGTGTTCCTGTTTTACTCACCAATGCATTTCTCTCATCATCATCATCTCTAGAAATCCCATTGGCAGCAAGACGTAAATCACAGTCTGTTCCTTTCCATTTGATTATAACATTATAAGACCATGTCCAATATACTGTAGAAGGAGAAATTAAATTTAACTTAAGTATGAGAGAATACTAAAAGTTGATGTTATAAAATATACAACTATTTGGTTTCTCTAACTTTGTTTTTAAATTTTTAGGCTAATCCACTTGGGCACTAGTGTTTTTAATTACTTCTGTTTCTCATCAAGCAAAAGTTCAATAAAATGTTGCCTAACCAAGCCAGAAATGGAACGTCAGAATGTAAATATTCAAGTACATGTACCAGCCCACAGGTTTGTTGAGTCGTGAGTCGGCGACGCTGTGTTGATAACTGGCGGCGTGTGTTGCAGATCGCAGCTCAAACCCGTTCCTGTTGCTCAATCCGGAGGTGCGGAGGATTCATGGCCGCCACTCGGACGACAACGTGCAGCTCATGTCCCAAGGAGAGGAGTTTGAGTCTCGGGAGGGTCCTTCAATCGACCTGTAGCAGTTGTTCGTGAGTCAGTACTCGTCTAGTCATATCGGGCGGAATGCCTGCTGGTTACCAGGAAGTCATCTTGTCTTGCCAGTTCACCTCTCGTATCGGGTGTGCTATGTTCTCTTCTAAGTATTTACATATTTATGGGCACTAAAGGTGTAAATCATGTTATTTTTTTATTATTTATTTTTCCTTATTATTTTAGTTCAGTTGTGAGGTAAATGAGATTTTAGGTACTTTATTACAAGATGTTAAAAATAATTGTACCACCTGTTTCTTGGGAAAAAAAAATGGTTTAGTGTTTACTGTGAGATAACATTGTGATAATAAAACAGAAATCTTCAGACTTTTTGGAATTTCTGAAAAATCTGCGGTGCATAAAATTTATGTTCAAAAAGCTGGGAATTTTTTGTGTTTACAGTTTATGGGTTCTACTTGATTGTACCATTGCGAGTTTTATGTTAATTTTGTTTATTTTAATGTTGATTCTGGAATTTTTGGGTTTAGATCAATTGCATTGGAATCTAAAAAAAAAAAAAATCAGGATTAGAATGTTTTTGGAATAAAAGTGTTAATAAATTATTTTAATAGAGCTGAATATTAATATTGGGGGTTGTTGTAATGAAAATTCAGTTCATATTACAGTACCCACTAGAAAAAATAACATTTTTTGATGTTGGAATCATAATTAAATTTAATTGTACAGACAATTTTTCTCATTGTTTAGAGGTCATAGTGATTTACCACTGCACATTACATGAACTTACAGAGTACATTATTCCATAGGATTAAAACCACTGCAGAATTATGTAATAACAATTTTTATTACTTTCATTTGTGTATTAAAAATAATAAAAAATAAACTTACACAATAATTTATAATAACTAATACAATCTGTCAAAAACCTGTCACAAAGTGTACGATTCCCAGTTATTTGTGAGAGTAACATGTAAATTTCTTTTTTTGAGTTACTAGTTAGCACTAAATTACGCAATTTAAAGCATTTGAAATCATCCGTAAGAATCTGTGTTTCTAATTTTTTTGGCAAACACTTGGTTCAAGACATATTTGTGTACACAACTAATATTTCACGAACATTAAGCGCTGCCTTTTCTTTCAGTGCTGAGGTGAAATTTGAGGGTGATGTATTCATAAGCTGTGTTTAGACATTTGTATGTCGAAAATTCCCAGCTTAGAAGAATAAATTTGGCATATTTTAAATAGAGTGATAAATATTGTTGATACTTAAGATGTCTCTACGATATTGTAATTGAAGTTATTTTAAAAGATGTATTTGTTATCTACGGACATTTAGGTGTGCATTAATAGTATTGTATAGAGGGAAAAGAAAACTAAAATGAATACTAGAAAGCATTCTAGCGATGTCTTTTTAAGGAAAAAGGGGTTGTCTTTAAAAAAAATAAAAAAAGAATGATTTCTTTGTGGTGTGAGTGCAATTAGATTTGTAAATAATTTTGCTAGCTCAAAATGCATAAAATTATAATTACATGTAGAAAAATACAGTACATATGTATACTTTTTAGTATTACAAATTTCAATGAATGGGCGTGAGTTTTTATTACATTTGTAAAATCAAGATAAAACATTATAACAAAGTCTCACATTAAGCCAAGATGATCAGGATAGAAAAGTTATAAATACTTATTGTGTCATAATTATTTTTATTTTATCAGTGATACTTGGAACCATGTTCAATTACTGTTTTTTTTTTTTTTTTAGAGATAGGTCATATACTGTTTCCATGTAATGAATTTATGCAAATATATACCACATAGATACTTTTTTTTGATAAAAAAAAAAAATAGAGTACAATGAATTTTCGCATGTTAACGATTATGACAGTAGTTTGAGTTTACGACAGAGTCCATACTACTGAGACATGGTCATTACTAACAACTAAAGGCTTTGTGTGACTCCCTGCAGAGAATTATGTAACTACAAATGGTTGTTTAAGGGTTTTTTCATTTGCAGTTTTGTCAAGAATAGTCTTTGATTGCTTTCAGATTGCATAATTGTCAAAATTTTAATTGTATAATGTGTCGGGTATTCGTAAAAAATTGGCGAAGCCTAGTGGTAGTGCATATCATATTTGCATTTACAGTTTTTAAAACTAAATCGTGTTACATACAGTATTAACACACACACAGAGTAATGCAGTTGTAAACTAATCCTTAGCATTGATTGAATAAATAACCACAACTTTGACTAGAACTGTGCTAATTGTTTTTAAAAAAAAACTGCATTTTACAATATTGCCAAAGTGCAAATTCTGTAATGCAGATTCGTTACAACTTAAGTGCTGCTGATGTGTATAAACTTTTAATGGATAGTTCATTGATTCCTCAGGCAAAATAATTAATAAATGAAAAATGTTACTTTTCTATTATTTGAGAAAGTTACTAAAGGGTTTTACAAAATTGTGCCAATATTTGCTAAATTTTTTGAACCTCATAATCTTAACATTGACTTTGTGGTAATTATAGTGTGTATTTCATCTGACTGTTTAGGACATCGAAACTTGTTTCTTCTGTAATGATCATGTCAGATGCATCACAACTTTGCAAATTTTTGTTAGTTCCACAATGTAATTCAATTTATAAATGTCTTATAGCATTTTAGTCATAATTCAGATGTTGGAAAGTTAAGAGTTCAAATAAATACAAAATTAACAATGACTGCACAGTTATAAAAATAAAACACATGATCATGGCTGTATGCACATAGAAAATAAAACTTCACAGATATAGGTATAAGAATGCAAGTGTGCTAGTGTGCTTTAATACAAACATGCCAGTGAGTCCCTGACTCCACCATTGAGTGCCATAATCCTGATTATTGCACTTTTCATTGCCCTCTGAGCATTACACTTTTGTTACTCTCTGATGATCTTATCTCCTCGACATACCCTACTGGCTGTTAAGAAGTTTCTCTTCAAAAAAATAAGCATATTGGTATTAATCTACTAGGCCTAGGACATTTACAATATTGTAACCAAAACGTACTTCCCTCCTTTGCCGTTCTGTTATGAAAGGTCAGCTAGAGCAATAGGCAATCACCTGCTTGCAATTACAGCGCTTTAAATGTCGTGCCGCCTGTCTATAAGCATGACTTTGCATCTAGATGGCGCTAGGTCGACTGTAGCCTTGAAGTTTCTTTTGAGTACAAATGCAATCTCTTGCTGGTCAGTCATGTAGGAACTCAGTCGAGAGTCGGAAGAAGCTGCAAGGCTCCCAGTTCTTCAGGGCTTCCTCACTCCTTAACCACCAGACACGGGCAGCGGAACCGTGAGGCTAGAGGGAGTGAATGCTCGGAAAGACTTGTGAAAAGTTTTTCAAATTTGTCATCAACAAACTGATTACTCACCAAGTATTACACCCAGCGTTCTGCTACACTTCAAAACTTTATCCAGCAGGATATAAGTATTTTTTGCACATCATCGATAAAACTGTCCTTTTAAAATATGTAAAATACACTACTGGGAGAACTTAGCGTTTTGGCACATGAAAATTCAGATTGTGGTATATGGCAACAATGCCTAGCAGTAAGTTAGGAAAGTAAGTGGGCTTGTAAAGTTGCACAAGGTAGGGAAAATAGCAATGGAAATCAAAACTTTGTGTGAAGGTGGCACAGAACTTGCATTCTCGCCTGTGTCTAGTGCATGACACACTTTCATACAAAGTCGAGCAATTTCCATTTTAAGACGATGTCTTTAGAAAATCGAGTGATTGTATATTGTCAAGTCAGGAACAAATTCACGTCTGCAGACATGCTTTTGAAACTAAATTGCAGAACTTTTGACTCCCATTTGAAATGGGAGACATGAGAAAATTCTTAGACAATGTTGCGCAACAATTGATAGTGTGGACATTTTGGCAGACAGGGCCGCCAGTTATTCTCTTTGTGCCGTGGAGAATGCTTTGTCTATTAATTTTTTTACGTTTGCAGGCATTGTCAGATTTAATCTTCATTGGAGGTCAAGTATAAATATCACTTATATTGGTCAGCCAAAGCTTGTTACAAAAACAATGAAGATATCCTATGCAAAAAGTTTTTTTTTACGTACTGCTCATTACTGAAACGCACAAGTGAACTATGTATCATTATGTAAACAACTGCAAGTACTGTGAGCTAGTGCCAAATCTGAGACAAAAAAAAATGGTTGCAACAAACCGTCAATGTCACTGATGTCTTCACTTATAAATGAAAAACAATTTTTGGAGGAGATGTGAAGCACACAGAAAACCGTTGTCAAACAGGGATAAAAGAATCATTTCACAGTGAAATATAAACCAAACTGAAACCATTACAGTTATAATGGTATGGTCTGGCATACCTTTTTGTTCTGGATTTTAACAATAACATAAGAAGAGATAAATGAGGCACAAAAATGAAATATTTGAAGCCCCTCAAAAAGTGAGTAGCTGAAAATATTTACGATGACGAAACACATGAGTGGTGGAGGAAACTTCTCAGAAGTGTGATTTCCATGGTTGCAGGTAAACTGTCTCTTATATCTGGACATTGACCAACACACTGCTACAAATAGGTATAACCCCTTCCTCAACTTCCGTTAATAAAAGATATTGAGAACTATTCAAGGTTTACTGACAATATGCAAAGGGAAAAAAATGTAAACTTATGAAGAAAAGAGATTTCAAATTGTTCAGTTATCATCGTAGCAAGTTTTCCACCTAGGTACGTATGTAGCACCAGTGACCTTGAAGTTGAAGTTTGCATGGACAATTGTTTTTTAATAAAAAAATTGTATTTAAAAAATAATAATTTTTATAATTTGAAAAGTTCATGCAATATTTAAAATGTCTATTCAGATAGAATTGTGAAATAAAATTATATCACCAAATTATCTAAAAACATACTGCCCCTCCATCCCCCTTCCCTTCTCACCCCGTACTTTATGCCCCTGGCACCAGGGTTATCTCTTCCTTCAAATCCCTAGGAGTTGACTGGTATTGTCACCTCTCAACGAACATTTCCATACCTCGCTCAGGTGACACATACCCAGTCTTCTCTCAAAGCCAGGGGAACTCCAGCAGCCAGCGCATACACGCCGACCTTTCAATAGAGAGTGTAGACCGCTGCATGGTCAGTTGCCTTTCATCTCTCTCCGAGGGCTGCCAACAACACTACTACTGTCAGCTCCCTCACTGCTGGCACAATGTAAGTCTCAGTTATTGACTGGTATTTGTATGTGCTGATCATTTCGGCATTTTTTCTTGTATTCTCTCTGTTCATTTGTGGGCTCACAAATCCAAAAAGTTTTTACAATCTTGCATGTGTCATCATTTGAAGTAAGGCTATTAGATTGGGACATTTTGCTTTCTGTGTAATATTTCCTAGCTAATAGCCTTTACACCATTTGCAGTCACTTAAACTGTCCTCACTGTCCACCCAAGACATTTTTTTTTGGCATTCACACCTTATGTCACATGCTACATGTCGTCTACGTCCGCGAAGCAGTCCACTTGGAGAGTGGAGGCGTCGCTGAGTTCTTGAGGCTCCCAATTCACTGACTTCCCAGCCTATAGTGAAGCTACCATGCAGTTTCTGACTGCTCACTTGTCCCAACACCAAAAGTGGATGGTTCATCACAAAAGCATGCGCACAAAGGGACCAGCAGTTCTGAAACTTTCCCTGATAAAACCTGGAAGATATAAGGAAACAGCTAAAAACTGAGTGAAAGATTTACTATAAACTGAAATTATGTAATCATATTGCATTAATTATATACATTAAGAGAAAATTTATTTCATTTGGTTCTACATTTTAGTTGTACAATTCTTTGCAATGCCTTTACTGCAGACAGTCCTCTTAACCATTTTTTTATTTATCATTGGTTCAATGTCTGCTTGGGTTAGTCTCTCCTTTATCGTGATGTCATTTTAGGTTCAATCTGCAAATGTGTCAAAATTATTTTTCTGTGTGTGTTAATACTTGGGTATTTATGTTTTGTAATAATACCTTGTCATAATTGATTGAACCTTTATTATTTTGTGACACATTGTGTACATTTTTATATGCATTTATTAAAGTCTGTTGTAAGTTTGCAATAGACTGTATAGGTATTTATTCTGTACTTTATGGTGCTTTAAATTTTGGACGTAGCATTATTTTTATTTTCATAGGTCAGATAGTTCTAGTATTTTTCTTGCCAATGAAAAAAATATACTGCATCTTTGCAGTACTGTTACTTGCTAGTACTCATGTGTTTTTATATTTATATTTAGTTATTTTTTGATTAATTTGTTCAAATCATTAGTATTAAAAGTGGGAGTTAGCACGAAAAATATTCTAGTCATCATAAGGAGTGCCATAATAATGTTACAAATATTGAAAATAAGCCTTTTCAAAGATTTTAGTGATATATGATATTACATTTACTGAAGTTATTTTAACAGGTAGATAGTGTGAGATACACAAGCCATCTTGCTTAATCATTATTTAAACTATTTTGCTCTCTCTTGCAATACTAAACATTTAGTTAATGTTTATGCATCAGGTTATTCCAAAGCAAGGCATCTCTCTACTTGGTGCAGTTGAGCATGTTCCAGAAACTGGTTATTTACTTATGACATGGTGTTGCTTCTGTGTCCAGTTTCAATATTTTTTTGTTTCCTGGCACTGGACCTAAAATGACTGGATCTTAGGAAAGGTGCACAAATTTAGTTTTGTGCTATCAAGTAATGATGAAAATGTAATAATTCTGTTCAGTGGCGGCCAGTAAGGGAAATGAGACTTGTGCTGTGAAACACCTATGGGAGGAGAGGGTGTCACAATTAATAGAGTGGGGGTTTGTGTGAAATGCTGCTATCAATACTAACAAAAACCTAAGTTGTTATACAATGAAACAGTATAATATGTGTTACAACAGCTAGATAGCATTTGATAACCAGTGTATTAAACGTGAGGCCGGTGTTTCAGCATGATTGCAGTTCTTGCTCACCGCCACTGATTCTGTTTCAGTTGCCATTTCATTTGGGATTTACTGTCAATCGTCCAGTTTTGTGCATATCTGGTGCCTCGTACTGTTTTACTTTGCATGGCTATTCGAGAAGGCTTTAAGTTTAAGAAGACCCTGGGACCCACTTGGTTATAGTGTCCTGCAAACCACTTGATTATTAACAGGATGAGGCTTTGACTCAAACTGTTACATATCCTTTCACTTTTAATCACATGGAAAAAAAAAATTTTTGTGTTGAACATGTTTACATTGGCAAAAATTGTGAACTTAGTAAAAATGTTTACTAGAATATGTGTATTACTATACATGAACAATTAAAAAAAAAAATTAAATCAAATATATTGTATGGTTGATATAGATGAGCTATACATACATATACGAGCTATACATAACATATACAGATATGACTGTCATAAAGTTTGCTCGCACACTTTGACTTGTCTTAACTAAGTTGTTAACGGTACCAAGGAAATCGTGCACTCACAAGAATAACAGGGTTAACTGCGCCCTCACATAGTTGTTACAATCTCTCGGTTTGAATAATTAAAATTTAAAATAATTTGAGATAGTCCAGTGATATAACAGTATTCTGTTTCTTGTGTTTGAAAATTGCAATACTGTATCTGTAAAATCTAAGTTCGTTAGTAGTATTCCCAGTGATTCTTCCGAACCAAGAGTAGCTCAATCATATTTGTAACAGGTGTATTCTGCTTCCGGCTTTAGTGCCTTTAGAAGGTGCAGAAATTTGGATTAAGACAAACTTTGTTCTTAAGCTTATTGTTCCACCCTTCAACAGAATTGTGTTTGGGCAATGGTATGAATTGCTAAAGACATTGATGAGAATATTTGGATTTTCTAGCCATTGGTGCACAAAGTGGTCAAATAACTCTGTTAGTTTCTCTCCTCCTGGTGCTGTAGTGTGATTTTGGAGCCGCCCATCTTCAACATCCTCGCGGGGTTTCATTGTAGAGTTTCACATGCATACGTGAAGCCTTACCTCTTCTTCATTCTTGCAGTCCTGCACCAATCCCAGTCTTGAACCTTGTAACATAAACACTGGTTGAAGTGGAAAATGCATCTCTTATGGTGCAAGATGGTAAGTTTGAAACAAGCAAAGATACTTTCATAAAGTTTGCTCACTCACTTTAACTTGTCATAATTAAGTTAAGGGTGAAGTGTGTAGACCTGAGTGAAGTGCTTGCTACACAAAGTAGTAATGCTTTCTGTGTGCACCATTTCTCTGCTTCAGAGCTAGAAAAAACAAGTATTGTCGGTTCAACTTCTTCATCTGCATTTTCTTTCATCTTCTTATCAAACAGTGGTTTTCATAGATTACAGAACACGTTGATATTGTGCTTGCCACATTACATGGTTCATGCTACGTTTGAAGCTGGAGTTTGCAGGAATTTCTGTCACCAGGTTGAATCTGATGTCGCCGGGGGTTGTCGGGGCATTAGAGAGACGTTAAATAAGAAGGGTGCCACCGTGTCTAGGGGGCACAGACCCGGATGAGACTCTTAACTCTGGGTGTGACGTCGCCCGTGTGGGGACATGACTCGACCCCCGTACACTGCCTACAGAATAATTGACCTGGGCCCACTCTCAGCGATGGGCACGCTGTGTAGTAACGTCATGGGCTCTTATGGTGTCCCACAAACCAACCTGGAGTGCACACGTGGTCAAACAAAAAGAGACAAATTCAATAGCGCTGTGATTTATTGTTGACTACACGGTACTATTCCCGCTTGAGCGCGTTAAATAAAGAACTTAAAAATAGATTGAAACTGTTTAAAATCCTTGCGGCACAATTGGTTTACAGGCTGTCCGGCCACCACGTAGTCGGACGTTACGTTCGTGGTGATGTCTGAACTCCTTACGGATACAAGAGTCTAGCGGCAGCACCGCTACTTCCTGCAACTGGCTGCAATTGCCGAGCCTTTCCGAAGTTGGCCGATCGGGAGCGCCTACGCGCGTGTTTTTTTCTCTCCAGTATAAGCCACACAGACTGTTTAGTGGATGGTTGGTTATATTAGGTAAGTATAGCTACATTAAAAATACTGTAAAATCATTTTATGGTTGCTTAGCAAATAACTTTTTAATATGTAGCTATCCAGCGCTAGGAAACCGTTTACATGATTTCACAGTATCTTTAATGTAGCTATCCTAACCAAATCAACCGTCCACAATGTTTTAAAGTATTTATAATGTAGCTAACCTAACCTATTTGACCATTAGTTATCATGTCCTTACCTGAAAATTACAAGTTGCGTAAAATTGCAAGGGAATATGAGGCATCCCGAGAATATTTGTGGAAGACAGAGACTTCCTAGATTTTATACGGTATGAAAAATATACAAATCCACGAAGTAAGTTTCTTCAATTAGGTATTTTTCTCTAAAAACAATTACAAATAAATACCGTTGCCTTATTTATGGTCTTTCCTTTTAACACCACCTCCATATTTATTTACAATGAACAAAAAAAAACCGAAGATGCACGATCGGACGTTTTGCTCTCTCGTCAGTGAAAAGAAGGCTTCCCGTTGCGGGATCACGCCGCCGGCCCCGGAACGAGCGTGGGCGGTGCTGCAATTGTAGCCAGTTGCAGGAAGTAGCGGTGCTGCCGCTAGACTCTTGTCTTACGGATTACAAGGTAATTAATGAAACAGCCGACTTCGAGGTAGGCTCTGAGGATAGCGAAAACGATTAAGAAGAATTACACAGAACAGTATTACTGGATCAGTATAGCAAAGTTGAAGTCCTAGGAGTGCAGAGCATGCCCTACCTCGGGTGGTGATGGCTGCCGGGGTGGCAGGACAATGGCGCTGCGCGCCAAGACGGATAGTACCGTTATTCCGAACCGTATCGCGCCGTGGCATACTTAATGAAACCAATTAAATCACCAAACACCCTTTTACATTTTACCCTGGCGGTCCATGAACCACAACCACGGAATAATCAAGTTAAACAATAAATAATTAAAGTTATAGTAAATGAATGGCCTTTGGTAAGTCTGAGTCTGTAGCGGCCCGTTAGCATTTCTGCCGAAAGGAAAACAAATGAAATAAAGTATTATGCCCTGAAACTTACATACACAACACTAGGGATAATTAAAGAAATAAAATAATGGTAATAAAATAGAAGTTAGGAGGGAACGAGGCACTGGCTCGACTCTGCCTCTTGCTGGGCGTACACACACGCACACAGGTATACTTCGGCCACGGGAGATTCGAATGAACGGGACGGAAGGAAGAGGGGTAGGAGGGTGGGAACATATCAGGCAGGCTCTAGGGGGCGTAGCCCCGGTCGACGTCAAATTCTTAATTAAACAGAGGTCTAATTACTTCGTGGTACAGCTTCAAGATAAGCTTCTCATTTTCTCCTGCAATCTTCTTAGCTGCCTTTCGGTGAATTTGGAATTCTGTTTATTTAGTTTGATCAGTTGTACTGATAATTGCATGCCCTCTAACTGAAGCCTACACTTTTCTCTATGCTCTCGACTGCAAAGCCAAGTCGTTTTCTCGTTTTAGTCATCTTGATTCAATATTTATGTCTTATGAGTAAAGAACACTGCATGCCCTTCTCCATTTAGGTAATAGTTAATTGATGAATCATGAAATATATGTTCATTCACCCTTGGTAGTGACAACAGAAACATACAATTGAAGGCCGTACAGAGAGAGTTTAACAGGATGAGAAAAAGTTTTCCCACCCATTCTGAGAATGTTCAGCTATCCCACTTTTCTTGCGAGGGTTCAATTTACATGCATCCGTTGATAACTCACTGTTTTTCACTAATTGTAAGCAATGGAGTATGAACAAAAAAAGATCCAAAAGCAACAGATTGTGGTGCAGTAAGTCTGTATTGAAAATTTATTTTCCATGTGACTAGACAAAATTTAATTAGTTATCCAGAAACATACTTAATTAAATTTGAATCAGTATGTGCTGTATACTTGACAGACAGTTCATAATGTGCCGCCGAGTAAGGGCAAAGTTCACTAAATGTGCCTGCTAACGTGTGGAGGAACAGCATGCTATTAGTGTGCTAAAAATATTTTATGTTCATGAATTTTGAATGATAATTGCTGGATTTTTTTGTGTAAGAGTATATTGCAGGAATGTAAGTAATGTGGGAAATAAAATTGTTTCAAAAATTAATATTTCAATGCTTAATGTAGTGAAATTAAGAGATTATGCATGTATTGAAATCAATCCTTTTCCTGTTGTATTGTATAAGGAGTTAAACTGGAATGCCCATGATGCTCATTCTTGTACTATTTGAGGCAGCCGTAATTGGAGCAATTGTTGATTATCAGACTCTACAAAATTATGTAATTAGCTGGCTGGCTGGCTGGCTGGCTGACTGTAATTGCTTAACATTCCAAATCAGACAGTTAATTACTTATTAGGGATATTCAATAGTCTGGGATGTAAATTTATAAATTAATTACCATTATATTGCTTGCTGTTAGTTGAAAACTAGGTTCTTACAAGTATCAAACTGATTGTTTTATATTCACTGGTACAGTAAACTCTGTTGATTTAAATTTGCCACCTTGCCAAATATTGTGTAGTAAGTATTTAATAGTTGTGAGTTACAATGTTTTCATGTAACAAATTTATTAAAATATCAGTACTGAAATTTAGTCCATTGTGAAGCTATTGTTTCTTATGAAGAAAGTAGAAAAAAATAAAGAGTATTTCATTAGGCAAGGATTATCATCAAATTTTTATGAGGCAGTCTCCTGCCACAACTTGTCCGAAACTGTAAGTAAATATAGTTATGAAATAGAAACAAATTACTGTCATAACAATTCTGTTTTTTCACTTATGGGTGAAATGTGCATAGCCTAGTTTTCAAATATTTCTTCAAATGGCTCTGGAATTAACAAAACACCAAAAACCCAAATGTGGTAGGTGAGGTCAAGCCTTAAAACAATTCAAGGGTCAGATAATATCATCAGTTATCATCTGAGCTGTGATTGTCAAGTTCTTGTAAGACTTGCTGTCATTACATTTTAGGCTTATGACTAATGGTTTTGGGTAGCCTTCTTGTATTAGTTTGGTTATTTATGTAGTAGCCAATTATTATTAATTCTTTTGTACGAACGTTATATTTTATGCAAAAATACTGAACCCATTTTGATTTAAGACAACTTAATTGCAGCAATTACATTTTGTAATAATGTTCAATATATGCAACACACACCCCCATTTGTGTCTGTGTAAAGTAGTATTTTTTTTTATATATAAATTTCATTACTGTCCACTTTATTTATCAATATGTTTTGCTCTAAATTAATAGTGATGATCCAAGATTGTTTTGTACATTTGAAATATTATTTATTAAAATTTTTAACAATGTGAATAGAATTTCCAAAATTACATAACATTGGGTAGTACATTTAACAGCAAAATATCTCCCAAAACAGCTCATATCATTGACTCAAATGGTTGTAAGGAAGTGTAAAAAAAACAATGACCAAGTGCTATATTGCTAGTTTAAGTAGTGTAGTTATAATTATAGTGAAAATTAGTAAAACACGCCAATAAAAAGTTTTTTTTTTTTTTTTTGTCCAGACAGTATCAAACAGTGCTGCTTATTTCAGACAATACATTTACTAGAGGTAATCAAATATACATATGGTATTTCGTATGGCATCCAAGTTATTTTGTAAGAAAGCTGAAAATAAAAACACAAGTACAGTCAACATTCAATTATTTTAGGGCAGCTAATGGCATATAGAGACTTTTTTTTTCTACTCTTGATTGTTTATCTCTGTATGTAAAACAATAAAAAATTATAAACTGCAGTCAAGACTTGTGTATCACTACTCATGCCACATGACAGGAAGGCTTGTCCGTTTGTTCTACACTATCCCCTTTCTTATACCCCTTTTAATAGAGATGAATTGCTTGTGGGCTTATACTGAAAATATTTTTCAACTCTATTGTAAAAAGCCATGGAAATGCAGACAATATGTTGTGCACACATCAGTGAAACTTATGCTTAACCTGGTGACAAAGTTTTTTTTTTTTCTTTCTGTAATTTGAAATGTTTAATGTTCCTGTGTGTGGTAAAATTGGATCTGAAGACATGTTACTAACATAATTATTGTAGGTATGGTTAAACTTATTTTCTTGTAAAAAAAAAGACTGAAATTTGACTTTGTGCTGGGTACTTGCCTACAAGGTAGGCACGATTCCTTGTTACTCTTTTGGCCACAATTACAGTGTCTTAGTTGCCCATCTATCGCATTGTTTTATTCAGAAGATGCCTACCTACATCTAAACTTTCTTCTTAGAAGGCCTGGCACTGAAAATAGACTTATAAATACATTTTGCTTAAATTTAGCTGACATTTGGTGCGCAAGCTTTATGTTTTATGAAAAGACAAAAATATGCCATTTTGTACACACAGAATATAATTGAGAGTTTTTTTTTTTTTTTTAAAGCAACAAACACAAATTGGACTGAAGCATATGTAATTCACTTTTTTTTTGTGTGTTAATAAAATAACAAAAACAAGCAATGCATATATGGATAACAATATATTGCAGAACATTTAGGTTCCCACTAAATCTTGAAGCAGTAATATTTGCTGTGCAACACATTGCCTGCATTTTAGCCTTAGTGAAATTTTTGTGTGGGGTTTGTTGGTTGAATGCATTGTAATGATGCTCACTGGCACGAAGTGCTTCATGTCAAAGGATGCAAGCCTGTGATAAAAGTAACTATGGAAGCTCCTTTTAAAGCAATCGTTGATGCCATCATAAACAATGTTAACCTGAATGGTTTGCCAGTTTGGTATGGATTGTCTAAAATACTGCATTTTTGTGAATTAGTTTCCCATATTTGGCAAGATTGCAAAATATTAAAGAGATGGTATTTGTTGCAAGCTTACTGTAATGCAGGGCTGTGAAATGATAACAACATTGTTCACTGCAATATTTACTGGGCATCTTTGTGTGCAGTCACACGCAGAGCCTACAGACACACTGTCCCCTCGCGAGCTCTCCCGCTCCCGCTTCACGGCACCCCTCTGTCCGCTACCCTTCAAAACCGGTTTCAATCCTCCCCTGCCTGACCCTCTTCTGCCAGTACAGTCTGTCCATCACCATTATTGATACACAACATCAAACATTCTCCACCCCCTTGAAACCATTGGTTTCAAATTTAAAATGCTAAGTACACACACAATTTGTTGAGAACAAACTCACAAAAACTAGTCTGTAGGTAAAATCACAAGTTTCTGAACAGGTCGCTTCAAGATGCCACTGGAAGTTTTTACATTCACCACCCTGACTACACCATCAGTTCCAGGATATGTCTCCTGGACAACTGCTAGTCGCCATCCAAGAGGAGGCATGTTGTCTTCCTTGACAAGGACCACCATTCCTGACTGAATGTTGGCATTCTTAGACTGCCATTTACTTCTTTGTTGTAGTGAGTTCAGATAGTCTTTAGACCAATGGGTCCACAACTGTTGAGATAACCTTTGAACATATTGCCACCTGGATAGCTGCTTCATTGGTAAGTCAGACACATCAGGCTCAGGAAAGGACATGAGTGGACAACCAATTAGGAAATGTCCAGGACTAAGGTAACTAGGGTCATTAGGGTCGTCGCACAACACTGTCAGTGGCCTGGAATTGAGACATGCCTCTATTTGAGCGAGCAATGTAGTCAGCTCTTCAAAGGTAAGAAGGGATTTTCCTGCCACCCTTCTCAAATGATGCTTCAATGATCGCACTCCAGCCTCCCATAGCCCACCAAAATGAGGGGAACTTGGGGGAATAAAGTGCCATGTGATACCCTCTGATGATGCAAACCCATGTAGCATTTGGCTGGATTCATCATTAAAGAAAAGTTTCCGAAGTTGTTGTAGTTCCTTGTTAGCACCAACAAAGTTGGTAGCATTGTCACTATAAAGATTTAACACCTTGCCTCGGCGAGCTATAAACCGCCGGAGTGCCGCAATAAAAGCCTCTGACGTAAGAGAACTGACCAGTTCTAAATGGATCGCTTTTGTTGCCAAGCAGACAAAAACAGCTATGTAGCACTTGACCACA